>NC_056709.1:10147670-10310170 GCF_018831695.1 Puntigrus tetrazona | reverse complement strand
GGTCACTGCGACTTCATTTGTCTTGTGCATCTCCATCTCATATCTTTATTTCTAGTCAAGCCTTTCTGTGATGTAAACGAGCTTCCTTTTCGTGCCAAGGCCTGTGGCTAGAGAATGGCTTGTGTTTCCCAAGGGAGAGGTGGAAGATGGGGTGTTAATTTGGTAAAACAGCGGCCGCGTGGTAACAATCTGCTGAGGAGGACACTTCTTGACTTTTTGTTGAATAAGCTACTGGTTGCCTGCTGCAGGTCATGTGCTTTACTCGAATTATTCAGGAGCGTAATAGTGACCGACTTAGTCTGCATGATTCACGCTAAAAAGATCTCCTCACTCCTATTACAAAAAATGCTGGTATTGGATAGTGCCGTCCATAGCTTCTCTGTCAGAAAGGTCTCTAGTGCACTGTATTGAATAGAAGGTGACTTCTCCAAGGCTGATATTGATCTGAGTTCACATCTAGATATATCTCGTACAAAATGACCTCTAGTTGTATCCAATAGGGGAGTGCATCTTTTCTAGACAGCGATTAGTCAGTGCTTAATTTGATATAGATGTCTCTAAACAACCCTTCTTTGAATACAAGGTGCCAAAGCGGAACTGAAAAGTGTAATGCCCACTTAAGTTGTCTTGGGTTTGAAAAACATGATTCCAATTTAACAATGGCTTTAAGCATCTCATCTTATTAAAACTCAATTATTACATTAAATATTCAATCCCAAACCTCTGGTAAATTCTTGTGACTCAGGACAATGTTTTCATAGGAGTCTTCCTTTCCACTTGTGTTATATTGTATGTCATTTAGCATTATTTTGTGCAAATGTTTTGTGTCAAAACATCTTTAAATATAATTAATGATGAGGACTAAGGCTGCATTTATTAAAAACAAATCATTAAAAACAGTAATATTGTGAAAACTTTTCTGTTTTAAAATGTGTATTTATTTCTGTAAAGGCAAAGCTGAGTTTTCAACAGCCATTACATTTTTTTTGTGTCACATGACCATTTAGAAACTATGTTAATATGGTGATTTTATGGGTCCAAAAAATTGACTTGTTAATTAAATTTTTTGAAACCACAATACATTTTTATTGCAGTTTTTTTTTTTTTTTTCAAAATCTAAAGAATAGCAATTAGTCTTAAAAAATAAATAAAATTAATCTTGTGTGAACTTTATAAATGTCTTTATAGTCACTTTATCAGTTTTTGAAAAGATGCATACTTGATAAGAAATAAAGTTAATTTAAAAACTTTGATAGGTAGGTAGATAGATAGCTAGATACATACATACATACATAATAAATCACAAAAGTAGTTGGACAATTCTATGGGCAATCATTCAACTATAGATGATCTTACAGAATACTGAAATTAAATTTGTTAACGTTGCACAAGAAGTTGACAAAATGTTAATTTACTGCAGATACTGTAATAGATCAAAACAGTACAGTAAAAGTCTTTACATGTGAACCGTAGCACAGCGTGAGTCATAGCGCAAAAAGATACGACATCAGCACATCCTTATGCTTCGTGTCCCTGAGGCTTTGGCTGGCAGGTCCTATGCCTGCTTCTCTCTACTGGGGAAAAGGAAACATGTAGCAGGGGCTTGTCTGAGATAAATTAGGTAGGAGGGACGCCCCCGGTCCGTCGAGGCTGGCTGGCAGCTGCAGTGCGCGCTCCCTCTGTTATTACAACTCAGCACTATCCACCCCACATGACTATTGGCAGTTCCTTCTGTATATTTAGAATAGCATCCATCAGCTCTCCATCCCACATAATGTTTCCCCAAATTCCTAATGTATCCCTAATTCATTCTTTAGCAGTCGGCTCTTTCAGCGCACAAATAAATAACATAGTGATAAGTGTCAGTGGAGCTCTAGACAGCCCAGTGGGCCATTTCACGGTGAGAGTATTGCAGCTTTACAACTATACGCTTAACAGCATGTCCAGGAGATATTTATCATCCTAGTGTACTAAACAATCGGCACTTTTGTCCAAAAAAGAGCTATATTTGTAAAGCACTATAAGTCTGTTCATCTGTTGCAGAACTAAGATGAATGTGGGAAATGAAAATGAAGAAAGATAGGAAAAGAGGCATATGTTTGTTTTTAATTTAAGCGGTAAAGCACTAAAAATGATGTTTGCTCCTTCTGGAACTTCTGCTAGAGAACTGACCTTTCCTTTTTCAAAAATACCAAAAAGAATGACGCTTTGGCTCCATTAATGGTGCTCATTTATCTGCAGATGTGGATGAAATATTGCACTTACAGAGTCACAGAGTTTGATTTACCAATATTTAAATGTGCTTCAACACCACAGCTGAATCTACAGCACAAAACATATTTCCAGAGGCAGTCTGATTACTAAAGGATGACTTCTGAAGATATGGTCTTCTATTTAGTAAATCAAACCATACACTACAGGCCCGCTTTCACACTCAAGCACAATAAATTTAAAACTATAAATTTAACAATAACAATAACTATATTTGTGTCCACACCAGCTGAACAAATAACTCTTTAGTTTATAAATAAGGAGCGAAATGTTATGGCATTTGATTCTAAAGTTGTTTAATAAGACAAGTGATTGGATGGTATTGGATGCTTCCAAAGGTTGTCATCAAAAGGACTTTGTGAACAACTTTTGTGAGATGTTTTGAAAATGTATTTATTATTGAAATGATCTAATTTGGCAATTTCTCTCTCTTTTCCTTCTCCCTAATCAGAAAACTGTGAGGTAATAGGAGCGCAGGACCTATAATTGTTTAAAATTTAAAATCAGCCAAGGTTTGTGTGGGTGAATATGACTTTTCACTTATTTCTCACAGGACGGAATACTTTAACAGAGCAAATCTCCCATTCACTGTATATTTTAAAACTATCTGTTATGCCACTTTGCCCATATACTTTAATTTACTTTAGTCTTCTTTGAAGCTGCACATTGTTTCAGTGACTTAATAAGGATTTTGTATAACCTGTGCTCTGAAAAACACACTTAACTGGCACGAAACAGGTCTAACGTCATCGGGTGCCGAGTCGGACTTGAGTCACGTAGCACATGGTGCTGTGACATTGTTCAGTAATTAAGACACTCTGTCATGTAGAGACAAACTCCCATCCTGTATTCATCATGGCATAGCAGAGATGAACCCAAACACAAGAGTTCAGCTGCCAAGCTTTGGGATCTTCATTTATCTGCTGGTTTAATTGTCTGGATGCACTTCCTCCAGTCATTAACCACAAAAGCTAAAACTTGGGTGTAAGGGGTTGACTAGAGTATTCTCCACCACCCAGAGCTTTAATTAAAGGAGTGGAATGGGCTGGACTGGGTGCAAGGAAGTAGTAATTGGCCCTGGAGGCATTGTGTGTTGTGATAGAGACAGTGTAATCACACTTTTGTACAGTGCTTCCTATTACACTATCTGATTCAGAAACCCTTGGTCTGTTACAAACATCTAGATGGCTGCAGTCCATCTATTGGATGATAAAAGGGCAATGGCAGATTGGCAAAGACCGATATATTAGTTTTAATCTAGTCACGAAGTGGTAGATGCAGAATGTCATATGGCTTGAGCTTGTGTTTTTATTGAAGGATGCAAAACTCGAATGTAGAAACTTTAGTAAAGCATGTGTTTAGTAAAAATTCATCTAAAGACATCTTCAATTTTTGGCATGCTATTTTGAGGAGAGACAGGGTAATGCTAGAAGAGGAGTGATGCAAAGCACAGTCTTTTCTTTTTTATAGGTTTTACTTTAACAGGGAAAAACGATTTTTAACCTTTCATTTGCAAAGAAAATAACCCAAGTGCAGATGTGGGATAAAACAACCAAATAATAAAATTAAAAATAAGTATATAAATAAATTAACTGCTATTTCAATTTTGGAAATAGCAGTTTTTATTAAGTAAAATTTGCCTTTATTTGAATGTCAGACAGAAAATGCTAATAAAGTAAAGTTGCTTTTTATTTACTTTGGAATTTTAGCATAAAATATCCTTAGATTTTCACAAAGAATAAAATAAAAATAAAAATTAAATTATTGAAATATGTATCTTTTTTTTTTTTTTTTGCCTTTGACATTTTTGAGGAGGAAAGGAAGCAATAGAAGAGAAGAAATATGAAGTGCAGTTGTTCAATATGTAGGTGCACTACCCTAAAGGCTAAGGCTCAGACACAAAACAGATTTTAATAAAAAAGAGACAGTGTAAGCAGGGCTTCTATATTCCGCAGGAGTGAGATATTTTGTCTTCATAGAAAATACAAGAGTTTAGACACTGGAATCCTCCTAATTAGCCTTTTTGTGATGTTCGTGTTTATTTAGCTGAGCACACAGCTCAAGGCAGAACGTAGCACCAAAATACATACAGTATTTTTCTTGTCAGCCTTAATAATTTTTATATCAGGCCTGCAGCTGAAGTGATTTCACTTGTTTTGTAATAAGGCTTTCCACACTTGCGAGAGAACTTCGAGTAGCAGCATTAGGAATTCTCACAGGATTGTGCATGGCGCTGCCCTGCGCTGAGATCTTTCTCAACCAGCTGATCAAATCAGGCCGGTACATTTTTCTTCTTATCAAAGTACAGTACACAATCGCACGCTCACAGCTCAGCCCTGATGCCTCAAGGTACAAGCTTGTTGCGTGAAGAGGAGCATCGGTTGTCTCTCCAAACGCACTTTGATTAGCCTGTTTGTGCAATGCTGAGCGCTTTTAATAGGGGTTGCATTGCAGGTCGGTCGTTTGGTGTACTTTTACCATTGAATCTCTGCCCACACACACCGCCCATCGCCTCGACGGGCTCCTCATCCGCTCTTCCTTCATCTCTTCTCCGATTAGACTCATCCTTACAGAAGCTTTCTTTAGATACTTTAAATACAGAGAAAAAGGAATAAGACTGTGTGTTTTACAGCCTTGCCTGTGGCACCAAATGATCTCTGACTCTTTAATCACGGCTAATGCTGTCAGAGGGCCCGCAGTGAGACACTGTCTGCGGCGAGTCTGAAACTAAACGCAGAAGAGACGGCCCGAGATAATGGGCTTTAGGAGGAAATGTGCTGAGGCGTCTCGGCTGTGGGGGGAAAAGAGGCTTTGAGTCTTCAATGGCAACATTTTGTGCTGCTTCTGAGCACCAGAAGAAAAGACTTCTGCAAATTAAGCTAGATTTCTACTTTATTTGTCCTCCTCCGCAATGATTCAGAATGGCTGCAGATGAAGAGGCCGGCGGACTTGGATTTGCCGTGTTGAATGGAAAGGAAACTGTTTGCGTCCCAGTATGAGGCTTCTTTGAAAGTGAAGCGCCACTTTGGGGCTGATGGGGAGTTGACGAGGTCCGGGGGCCGCTGAGTGAGGCAAACGGTGGATGCGTTGTGTTTTTCTGCTCTTTTCTCTCATCAGCGTGGGAGAGCTGTGAGGAGCGTGATGAGTGCTGATTGACTGCGAGCCGAGCAGACGATGAGCGCTCTCATCCGTCTTCGCTGACCTCCCGCAGGTTTCCTGCCTTTAATGTGCCCTGGTCATTTGTGTGGTGTGAGAGCTCAACCGACAGGAGAACTCATCCGTAGCAGATTTAGTTGAATCAATAACGTGCCTCCTGCCCTCTTTCAGCTACTTAATGCAGCCTACGTTACACCTCCTGGGAGAGAGTCGCAGCACCAGGTTATTCTATGACCCCCTCTGTGCCAAGCTGTCTTCTCGAAGTGCTGATCATCCACCTCATGTTTGTCTGGCATAGACGACGGATGCTGGTGTCTCGCAGCAACACAGTCTTCATTAGGCTCCATCCACTTTCAAGGGTCTTCTGAGATTAGTTAAGCATCTGGCACTAAATATGGACTGGTTTCTGTGGTTGTTTAAATCACAAGGTAGCTTTAACTTGAATTTGTATAAAACCATCATCTAAATGACAGATACTATTCAAAAGTGTTGGACCTGTAAGAATTTTAAATTCTGTTTAAAAATGTTGTTAAACTCACTTATTTTATTAAAAATGCTGAAAAATATATATCTATTTATATTAAATAGTTTTCTATTTGAATATTTGTTAAAATGTGATCAATAATGTCATGGCTCAATATTCAGCAGTCATTATTCCTTGCTTAATCACATGATTTTTCAGAAATCTTTCTAATATGCTGATTTGGTGCTCCAGAAACATTATATGATACTGTTGTTTTCAGGATTCTTTGATTAGTAGAAAGTTTGAAAGAACAGCATTTATTTAAAATAGAAATATGTCGCCACAAAACAAAGTGATATGGGTAAAAAAATTACTTTTATTTTACATTTATTTTTTACATGATCTTTACTTAATATGCTAAAAGATGTATGGTTGGCTACTAAATACCTAAAAGCGACTTGACTAGTTTTGTGGTCCAGGATCATATATATTGTAACATTTAAAATGTCTTAAATGTCACTTTTTAATTTATTTCAAATATCTTTCAAAACATTTTTGAACGCCTGAACAGCTGTGACGATGCAGAAATATTAATAGTTAACACAGATTTTTTAAAGTATGCAGTAAGGCAAACCAAAAGTGCTCTTAGAGTCGAAATATCTCCAGATACATGCAGTAAAAAAGATTGTAAACAAATTTAAAGGAATCAAATTCAATGTCTATGGTGGTTATGGCCCTTTTTATGCTAGTTAATACCGTAAACACAAGAATGAATGTGTCAGTATTTTATAGCATCTCTGGGCCACTTTAGGTGCGCTTGCAAGATTAGCTCCTTGTGGATTCACCCTTTTATTAATAGTGTTTGCCTTCAGCATGGTATTAGCTTGTTGATAATTTAAAAAGAATATATGAGGGGATGTAAATAATCTATGCTTTAGCTAATCCCCACTCACAGTGGGATTCACATTATTGACAAAACACTGTACAAACTTGCATAAGTCAGCATAAGTTCTGTAATAAAATCCTATGACTTCACAAATCTTGTGTCTCTGCAATTCCAGGACTGCAGGTCACAGTTTGGAATGTAATAAAATGAGTCTTACTGATAAGCACGAGTTTTTATCCTCAGCTCTTACTGGAGAGTGGCGGCATCTTAGTTGGCCGGTGTAAAATAGCGTTCTTTCTTCTTCGCTGTGTTTCAGGTTGTGAAAGTGGCCACTGGGGGCCCCACTGCAGCAACCGCTGTCAGTGCAAGAATGGGGCCCTGTGTAACCCCATCACAGGAGCCTGTGTCTGCACTGACGGCTACCAAGGATGGCGCTGTGAGGATCAGTGTGAGCCTGGCTACTATGGCAAGGGCTGCCAGCTGCAGTGTCAATGCCTCAACGGTGCCACCTGCCACCACGAGACGGGGGAATGCATATGTGCACCAGGCTACATGGGTCCCATGTGAGTACCAGGGATAAAACCAGTTTGCAATATAGAGATATGAAGGTTAGTATGTCTTTCCGGAAACATATTCTTGATACAGAGGGGACAAGGACAAGTTGTTACTCTAGTGAAAAGGGTAGGTTTATTTTTGAAAGTCAATTTTTGTATAGGCACACACCTCTTGACTACAAAAAAGCTATTCAACCTTTACAACATCTTTGCCAAGGAGCCACATTCAGCTTTTGTGACCTTTTGTGTTGTTCACAAAAGAACCTAAATAAATGTTTGTTCTTTTTCAGATAAAGTAAAACCATAATGATTTGTGCAACGAGAAATATGGGGGAAAAAAATAAAAATACAATATAGCTCTTTGAATAAAAATAATAGGTATAATGTTAATGATATTAACAAGAAATTCTTTTTAAATCAGTTAATTGGGAAAGACTTTTTTTTATTGTTTTTATTTTTTTCTGAAGGGTCATCTTACACTGAAGACTTGAAAAAACATGAATTCTTAGTCACTCAAGCACATGAACAGAAGTGTATCTTTTTTATATAGAGGAAGTAAATTGAATATCCGTAAAATATATCTATCGATTCAGACCTGGAGATTTTTAACCTATGTGACAACTGTGACAACTGGCCCCAGTCTCCCATGCTAATCTACATATTAAATACTTACTCTTTGTCTATATTCATTGTTAGCATAGTGAAAACACTGTGAAGTTCTTGTGAGGTTACTTTAAAAAAAATATGGTTGGATTTTTTCTTTTTTTTTTTTTGAAGCATTTGTTCTAAAGTCTTTGAACGTTCTTGTGTTTTATGTTGCAATCCTTTGCAATGGCTGCCTGAGTTTCAAGTATTTCCTCTTGTGGTTCGGCAGCTGTGGAGAGCGATGTCCTCTGGAAGTCATGGGCCACAGTGTGAGCAGCGCTGCCCTGTCAGAACGGAGGAACCTGCCATCACATCACTGGAGAATGCTCCTGCCCTGCTGGATGGACGGTAAGAAGCTGCACACGGGGACCGGAAAGGGTGAAACGTGGGGACAAATGGAAACTGAGAGAATAAAAGACAGAAAAGAAACAGAGAGGAATAAAGATGAGGAGACAGATGATAAGGAATGAGCGGCAGAAAGTGAAGGAGAGTAAAAGGGCAAGATACTGAAACGACGGAGAGAAGGTGAGTCATGCTTAAAGGAAGCAAGGAAGGAAAAGAGAGAGTAATTAGAAGGAGAAAGGGAGGGTTAAGTGAATAGAGGGAGGGTGAAAGAGTTTAAGAGGTAAATGAAGGAAGGGTGGAGGAGAATCTGAATGTAGTGGGTAAGAAATGACACTGATCTGAGTCTCGCAGAGCAGCTGAAGTTATTATTTGGAAGCCAATTGTGTGAAGTTTGCTGAGCCTCATTATTGCTCTTTTTGCATCATCTCAAACTCGTAAAGAGGACATATCAAAAACACAAGTTTCCTTTCTCTTCTGAAAAAAGCTTAACTCGATACAGTATGTAGACGTACTCTAATATTCACAAAGCAATGCTCCATCTTCAGTTCACCGTTTATTAAAACTAAACTGCAAAAATGGGTCATTTAGAAATTGCAATAGTATTGACATCATAACTGTGTACTGTACATTTTCATACAAGCTGTTTACATATAAATTCAATGATTCAATTCCAGAACCTTGCTTAAAACTCTTAAAGGTACAGTAACAAAGACTGGATTGGATCGTGATCATGTAGTCATCAGCTTATCTGCATTACATAAATGGCTACAGATATATACAATATGGCCTTTTTCAGGGGGACAAATATTGTTTCTGCATAATTCTTTAATCTTTACTAGTTGTATAGATTAAATACACTTATTTTATATACTGTATGTTTACCTAAAAAATTTATTTCCCATAATTAAGTTAGGTTTTTCCAACCTGTATGAAAAATGCTATTCTAAATGTTTATTTTTATTTTGAAAAATGTATTGGCTGCTACTATTTTTTATTTTGAAATGCTTTCAAGCTCCAAAATTACAAAAAGCACCAATAAAGTATTAGAGAAGTCTATGGCTTTGTACGATGAAAAGACTGAAAATTAAGTAAAAAAAATTGTTGTTAATTCTTTGTAAATGGGACCCTCATGGAATTTTTTCCATTGACAGTGAATCATAAGCTTTCCTGCTTTAAAAAGTTGGATCATTTAAAGTTAGTAGTTAAAAAGTATTACGCAGTTATCTTTTGTGGTGTTAAAGGACCTTCTAAGAGTTTATTCTTGTGAAACAAAGTAAGTCGTATGGGTTTAAAAATGGGGAGTTGATGATGATGCAATTTTATTTATGAATTGTTCCTGTAAATCAATGCACCTTTAATGGGCATGAATGACAAATTTTCTCTGCCCTCTTTCTGGACAGGGGTCTGTTTGTGCCCAGCCATGCCCATTTGGCAAATACGGGATCAACTGCAGCAAGGAATGCTCATGCCGCAACGGAGGACTGTGTGACCACATTACAGGACAGTGCCAGTGTATGGCAGGATACAGTGGCCACAGGTAGAACAAATACCTAGTTCCAAGCCTATTTGTGTTATTATTTTTCTGTGTCTTTAAAAAATCACCACAAAAGCAGTTTGTTAACAAGCCTGCAAAATTTGGTTGCTGAATAATTGATTAATTGTCTTTTACTGCTCTGTGTTTACATTCCCTGCATCCTCCGATCCCACCCGAGATCCGCACTAGATCCGCAAGTTTCTGCTCATTAATTACTAGTAATGGAGTTTTATTAGTATCCAATTGAAATTGCTCAGTGCCTTTATTTTCCCGTGTCTTCTGCAGCAGCTTAGGTTTATTAGCGCAGTAAAGTGATTGTCTGCAGAATGAAAACACTTTCAGGACAGACACTTCTTATCCTCTAATATTTAACAAAATTGCCCTCATTCATTTGGTCTGTGACAGGTGAATTAGCCCAGCAGGAATAATCTCAGATTGCATTAGTACCCCTCCTCCCTTCCTGCGAGTCCTTCTCACACCCGTCTTCTCCTGATACAAACGACGCTGGTGTAATTTCAACATGAAACATACCTAGTCCGTTTTATAATTTAATTGAGCTATTTATCTGTCTCCTAATGGCTTCTTTGGACACTCAAGATTGATGTTCTGCCAGGATTGTATATTGAAGATCTTGTGGAAGTCGTTGTTCCTTAAGTCACTTTGCTATTCAACAGAGAGAATGAGCCGGGTCTAATTGTATTCACGGTAATTAATGACTGCAGTCTTAGTTTGCTGTCGCCCCAGGCGAAACCAAGGGGCTGATGAACCTGAGGCACCAAAAATGATGCCCAGAGCATTGACCATTGACCCTTAGATTAGAATGACTCTGTAGTCTACTAATACTGCTTGTGTTATTCTGACGGGCTACTTTTTCTTACAGAGCCTCTCTGACTAATGAATAATGTAACAAAACATTGCTTTGGGGTTTTCTTTCCTCACTGTTCCCAGGTGCCAGGAAGAGTGTCCGGTCGGCACATATGGACCTCAGTGTGTGCCCTCCACTGTGACTGTCAGAATGGGGCTAAGTGTTACCACATCAACGGAGCATGTTTGTGTGATACGGGATTCAAAGGGCCTCACTGCCAGGACAGGTTCTGTCCACCAGGCCTTTACGGTCTCATCTGTGACAGATATTGCCCCTGTAACGCCACCAACACACTCAGGTGAGAATATATATATATATATATATATATATTGATGCAATATTGGTATCAGGCCCAGTACTGAGCTCCTTTGATTAAACATTCAGTATTAATGCCTGTATAGCAGATGTGCGCAGGCTGATAAGCAAAGCAAAGTGGATTGAGCGTGGGGTGGCACAGATGTGCAAGCTTGTTGAGTGCATATATCTCTTTCTCACAGACATCACTGTTTGTTGTTCGGGCAGATATGTCAAAAACAAGTGAGCAAACCAATCCACTAGTTACTTAACCATAATGAGGGAGAGAGAGAGTGCATACTTCTGTTGTGTGACCTTTTATTGATGTTCACTCACTTAGCACTCATAATTTGGATTAAAACTAAATCATAAAAATATGACAATTTATGGGGCATTCACTATAAACATCAGTTTTTTACAGCCTTAACCGTACATGGCGAAAGTGAAATATCTGAAAAGCACTAGGCTGCAGTGTACATGTCCCTCTCATTCTTCACCATTCTGCATTATATTAGTGGCTTTGGAATATAAACCAAAGCACATTTCAGATGAAGAAAGCATGACTTCTACACTGTGTTCCAAATTATTAGGCAAGTTGAAATACTGGTAATATTTCCCAAGAACATTTTGCCAATCCCGAACCACATCAGTCTTAATAACTACTATTTATTTTGTATTTAATCACATATAGGTGATATATAATTGTCTGGTAAGGCTGAAAGCCATAAAATCGTTATATTCAGGTTTGACAAATTATTATAAATGCTGTCTTTTTCCAGATAAAATGAGGCAAAATAGAGATTAAACTTAAAAATAAATAAAAAAGTGAACATAAAAGATTAAAAGTAAAAAATTATTAAATGCCCATGAGAAAGATGCAATACTAATGCAATAATAGAATTAGCAAAGTTAAGGAATTGGACAGGGAAATGCTCATTGGGTCATCAGAGTCAGAAAAAAAACGTTTATATTTTTAAAAGTTACAAATGCAATGAAAATATCAGTACTCTGTATCGGAAAGTACAAAAAATAAAAGTATCGGTATCAGGCGAGTACTAAAAAAAGAGGTATGGGTGCATCCCAAATATTTATATGTATTTACATGTATATTTATATTCATATAATTTGGATTATAGATAAATATATTCAATATATTAACATAATATATTTTTCTTAAATGTATACATGCATGTGTTTGTATATACATAAATATATACAGTACACACACAAATATTATGTGTACTTAACTTTTATTTTGGATGCAATTATATTAATGCATATATTAATATTTGCCAAACAATTCACAGAAATAGAAAAGTCAAGAAATAGTACAAATAGTACAAATACAAATAGTACTCCGTTTGCTTGCATTCCTTTACTGCCATTTTTAAAAAGAAGACTTGATTAAGTTCATGCTTATATCATTAATTGACTAAATTACAGCCTTAATTAGATCATAATTTCCAATTGCAATTGCTAAACAGCTAGATTATTTGGGGCAAACATTACATCTTGGTAGAGTTCTCTACGGTTAAGCTAAATTTCAATCCTACAATCATCACTTTTCTAGCCAACTTTTCTTAAGTTAACCTCCAGAGCCATGGGTGAGTAAAGAGCTCCATTTGAGTCCATTTGACTTCATTTGACTTGCAAGTAAAAATTCAACACCTTTCAACAGTAGCATAGCACTTGCTCTTTATCGCGACCTGTGCTTCATTCATTATTTCTTAGCCGCGTTCCTGGCTAATGCAATGTTAATGCCTGGTATGGGTAGATTAGGCCCTGAGACACTGGGGCTCATTACTACATGAAGGAGAGAAAGGACACCCCATTTATCTGAGTGGAGCTCACAGACACCAGGATGGATGAACTCAAATGGTTTTAGTACTCAGATTTGGCTCTCTTGTTCTGGAGACCAAAGTGTTTCTGTTTAGATGCCGTATACACAACGTATCTTTAGGCATATTTGTACTTGAATGTCGATCTGTCTTTTTCTTTTCAGCTGCCACCCACTGACAGGTGAATGCTCATGTACAGCAGGATGGACGGGTCTATACTGCAATGAGACCTGTCCCCCAGGTTACTATGGAGAAGGATGTAGTGTGCTGTGCCAGTGTGCTAATGGAGCAGACTGCCACAGTCTCACTGGGGCCTGTATCTGTGCCCCAGGCTACACAGTGAGTCCATGTTTATCATTTATCATTGTCTACATTCATTAAATACTAGTAAATCTTGCCATGCTGATATATCGTCACATGAAATTGACTGCTGAGCATTGATGATTATAGCTGCTAATGTTCTGAACTAAAGGATGGTCTTTTTTCATATGCCTTCCTAACATATAGGCACATCTATACACCTGCCATTAACATCACTCAAACCTCTCATTTGTAACATAAACACAGATCGTCCTAGACATCAGTTATAGACCATCATTTTTTAATTTATTAATTACTTACCAATTAATGAACTAATTAATTGATCACATATATAAGTACCTGCTCAAAACAGGGTTTGTGGTTAAGTTAAAATAAAAAAATGGTTTATTATAATTTTATGTTTATGGTATTTATGTTATTTACTTTTATTATTTATACGTATACATACAATATGTATACAGTGCAAAAGTACAGTTCTAAGTACATGATTAAATTCATAATTTTTTATTATATTATAATTAAGTCCAGACCTAATTATATCACAATTTACTGATTAAATAAATCAGTTAATTTAATTATTTAATCTTATATATCAATCAATCAATCATTTTTATTTATATAGCGCTTTTAACAACACAGGTTGTATCAAAGCACTGAATATATATCTTCAATCTCCAGATGAGAATCCTGATCAAAACCATTCAATTGGTGGTAATTTATTTGCAAAAGCTTATTGTTGTTGTTTTCATTTTCAAAAATCTTTTTTTTATTATGTTATCATGTATCATGCTTTTATTGTGTTAGTTATCTGGTTTTGTTTTTACCTAGTCAGTATAACCCAAATGCAGTTTGATTAAGATTTATTGGAATGAACAATAAAAAAATAATTTTTGAGAATTGTTAAAACACTAGAAGAAGAGCTATCTGGTATATATGTAACACCATGCAGTAAGAAAGAAGTGTAGTAAGTTCCTCCCAACAAAATCCCATCACAGGCGTTCACAGGAGACACATTTATGTGACACAGGTGCAAACAGCAATGTGTCTTGGCTCAACACTTGTGATCAGATGACTGAAAATGGTGTCTAAACAGAGCCATAGATATGACATATGAAAGTGGCAAAACTCATAATTACATAATAAAGGTTTATGATTGTGGTTTTTAAGCGAAAACTGGAGCATCTTTCAGAGGACATTTCTAGTCAGCACTTCCCTTGATCTTTCTTTGAAAAGTTTTTGTGTCCTGATACTTAAAGCAGAAGTGTCAGCGAATACAGTTTATTGCTTTGAAAATGATCTCTATAGTGGTCTCACGCACAAACATACACACACACACACACACACACACACAAACACATCACCTCCAGCAGGGAGGCTGGGAACAAGGTGAGAGTCTCAGCTATGCTACTTTTGCAATGCTTGTGTCTTATTACACAGCAGGTTTAGACTTAACACAAAGACCTTGTGAAACACAGAAAGAAACGCAAGATACAAGGACTCCAAAATAGATTGTGATATCTAGACAAGACTCTATATGACATAAATAACAAATCGTTTTGTTATTCAGTTGGTTGCACATGGCACACAATCAACCCGGCTTCGTGTCTCTGATGAACAAAAAGGATGCTAAAATGAAAGTGATAAGATGCAAGGAAAGAGCTTGAGAAAGACAGATAGAGATGATCATATCAGTAATCTGAATTTATTTTAGAGAGATGTTAAAATAGATGGATGATTCATTCTTTTGCTTCACCGCATGCCTCATAGTATTGCTTACATAGTGTTGTTCATCTTGTTCATCCTCAGAAGCAGATGTACTTTATTTTAGAGCTAGTAGCTTTAGAGTTAGAGAACTAAGAGAAACCAAAAAAATAGTTTGGTAGTAACTAAAACTAAAAGTAGCGCTAGCAACTTTTAAATAATATTTACAAAATTTAATTTAATTTTAAATTCACCCAGAAATGTTGTTCAGCCAAAGATACATATACAAATATATAAAATATTTAGTAACATCTGTTTTCTATGTTTTTGTATGTCTTTGACTTATATGAACTATATTATATGTATTTTTATGTTTTTTTTAAATAATAAAATTATTAAAAGTTTGGGGTCAGTGGGAGTTTTTATTTATTTATTTATTTATTGTTATATTGTCTATAGCATAAAATTTCAATAAGAATTATTTATTTATTTATTTTTTTTTATACATTTATTCATCAAGGACACATTAAAAGGATCAGTACTATAAACATTTATGATATTTAAAAGTTCTTTTAAGCTTGCTATTCATAAAAGATTCCTCCAAACATTTGTTTTTCAGCACTGTTAATGAGAATTGTGGAAGATTCTGCATTGTCATAACTTTAATAAATAAATTACTATACTGTATTAAAAACTGTATCCGAAAACATTTAAGATATTTTGTTTTCACTGTATTTTTAATGAAATTAATTAAACTTTGATGAGCATAAAACAATACTACCAACTCCAAGCTTTTAACTGGTAGTGTAACTTAAATATAACTAGCTCCTTTTTTAACTTGTAGTGTATTGTATTTTTTAGTAGCATCACTTTAAGTTATGAATAAGACGTAACATGGAAAGCTACAGTTTCAATTATCTTCCCCGCCACTGAACTGATTTCACTCCCGCTGCATTCAGAAACAGCAGAAATATTGCGAAGCAGATGAAATTAAGACAGTGCCGCAGGTAAAGAATAGAACGGCAGTGATGATTAAGACAAACTCAGTACCAGAGGCTCTAGCCAACTCCTGCCTTGGCTGTAACTGTTGCAGTGTCCTGTGGCAGAGCTACTACAGCGATTTGAACTAGCAGGCGGAGGCACAGACTGTATCTTAATTTTCACCACCTGCTCTTTGTGTTGGATTTGGGGGGCCTGCTGCCAGTTCTATTAAACACTGCTCGAGGAGCTTTGGCCAAGGAGTCTGACCGAGATGCAATGGAATTGGGATGCGGAGCTCCGTTTCCAGGCCAGCTCTTTCATTCGGACCTATAGAACAACAAAGGTTAACAATTTGACCGCAGTCTGGTCGAAAATAAGAGGGGTAATGGCCACCAAAAACTCATCTCTAGAGTATTGAGAGAATGATATTTATAGGGGTGTGAAAGGAACATATATATGCTTGCGCTGCTGGTACTGAGAGAGCACAGGTGGGGAGATGAGGGACCAAATGTGCTGGTAGTGCCACGTTAAAAGCACACACGCCACGTTCAAGTGTGCTTTCATGACGCTTCACTAGAATGCACAGAGGGATTGGTAGGAATTTTAATGCTTTAAAATAGCATTCATTGCAAACACTTGTAGATGTAAGGAATGCTTAACGACAAGCTGTTGAACTATTCGAAAAATAATGCACATCCGAGGTGGTGATGCGGCCATGACGGCTGTGCGGTTTTTTTAATAATTCAACGAGTATGTGCTTTCCATACATTAATAAAAATGTAATTTAGCGGCAAAAACATGGAAATGATCTGTTGTTTTTATCATGTTGATTATTTATTTGTTTGTTTGGCCAGTGTCATTTTGAGTTTTGGCTGTTTTGTTGTTGTAAGACATTTGAAATATTAGAAATCAGTTGGTGGAGTGATATGGACTGTAATGTAGTCAAGAGCTGCCTGGATGTTCTTCAGTTCCCTGAAAATAATTGCACACCATAGAATGTTGTCAGCCAATAGGCATGCTAATAAGCAGCTAGTTAATAGTTAGAATTGGTCACTTTACTAAAGTGTTGTCAGATCTTTTGTTTTTATGTTTTCCAGCATAATCTAAGAATTAAAAAATAAACATCTGACCTTTTGTACAAAGAAGCTCAAACTATCATTGTAATTACTTACATTTTTTTTAAGACAAAGACAAGAGTATTTGTTTTTTGTTGGTGTTTTGATCCTAAACTGATTATTTTCAAATGTCTTAACATTTTTCTAGAATTTTTTGGGGGAGATATTTAAGAATATTAATTGTTTTCCAGCATGATGTGAGAATTATGCAAAGAGAATTTTTTTAATTTAAAAAAACGTATCCAAGATTTTCAGCGTGGTCTCAGATTTTTGGACCTCGCTGAGTATGAAAAACATGCCATTCGAATCTTGAAAACATTTCTAGCTTGGTGAATGTTCTAATGATTTGTGTTCATTTTGTTATAATGTGAATATTTAAGAATATTCATTGTTTTTCATGATGCGAGCATTATCCAAATATATTTTGTGTTTTAATGGAAACAACTGACTTTTTGCACAAAGGTGCTTTAATGATCAGTGTAATACATTTGCTTCTCAATGTGAATTAAAGTATTATCTATATTTTAAAAAATATTTTATCCTAACAGTGATTATTTTAATATTTTGAAACTCTTGGATCTAAGATTTTCAGTGTGGTCTCCGTTTTTTGGACCTCGTTGAATATAAAAATATACAATTTATAGCTATTTTACTGTACTAATGTTTGTTGATTTTATTATAAAGTGAATATTTAAAAGTATTTAACCTCAAAACGTAAGTCTGACTTTAGCCTGCTTTTAGAGGAGTTCAGTCACCCAGTTGAATGAGTGCTCTCAGGCCTGTGTCAGTGTAATCTGGAGCATTCACGGGTCTCGCTAAATCCCTGTGGTCATTTGTGAGCCAGAGACTCTTTTACCTCCTCCAACCCATTCACCAGCAAATTGCAGGTCTGCTGAAAAGTCGAACAAACTAACTTTCGCGCCCCATATTCGGCTGCCTGCACCGATAGTTTTAAGTCTTTTTCTGTAGCACAGAACTGCCATTGTTAGCAGTCTGCTTGCTGTCACTTTTGAGCGGAACAAAGATAACTGCACGTAGATTGATGAAAAATTAATCCACAGATGTAAGCTTTTCATGTGGGGAGTGGATGGACGAGCGAAGCAGATGGAGAGGTGGAATATTTGAAATGGGGAATACAATGGGGGAATGTGGGAGAGTGAGAATGAGAAAGAAAGAGAGCATACAAGAAAGAAAAGAGTGGGAGTAAGAGAAAATATTGGAGATGATTGTATCAAAGCGAGCGAGCGAGATAAATGATGACAGATTGAAAGAAGGAGAGAGAGGGGAGAAACAAAAAATATATAGAGAGAGAGCGAGAGTCGTCCCGCTCAGTGCCCATGGCGTCCTGTGGCATATCTTATCCTGCTTTCCACTCAGACCTAGTTCCAGATGATAATGAGAGAGCGGGTCCTTTGCTTGCTCGATCCCGGCACCGGGGAGACGGAGGCAGGAGGTGCGCAGCACACTGCCATTACCCCACTAATTGGGAGTCTAAATCATTTTGTCAGCTGTCAGTCAGAGCCAGGGATGAGGCAAAAAGACACCGGCGATGGTCGGCGCTGGGATACAGGCGACTCCCCTGCTGAGCCTGGTAAAGCACAGAGATTGTGCTGGTGTTGTTTGGCTGGGGAACAGGGCTTAAGAACACAGTGTCTGTCAGTCATCAGCAATGCTGTTCAGGGGGATGGACGGAGGTGCCGAGGGCCAGGGGCTGTCAGCTCATTAATGCGGCTGGGAAAAGCGAGCCTTTAGCTCTGAGCGTCCGCTGCCACACTCTGTGTGACTGCAGCAAGGAGACTAGCTACACACGGACTTCAGGTTTGCTGCAGCCCAAATGTGCTCTCCACCTCTGTACTCACTTGAACTGTATCAAACTCTGTTTCAGTGAATGTTTTGCAGGAAATTTTGTGTTGAAGTTTCACAGAATCCTCAGATGGGATTTGGAGTCACACTTCACAGCACATTGCTCATGTTAGAGTGTAAAATTGCATAAGTAGAGAAAAATTTTGGTAACTAGATAACGTAGATTTTCGGAAATCTAATCTAATCTTTCTGCCTGCCGGAGCAAAACCCACTCTTACGATGCTAGGGAGTTGTTGCCAGGACGTTGCTATGTTGTGGTTAAAACGTTCTGGGTGGTTTTGCATGTTGTAGTAGGTTGTTGGGCGATATGGGTGGTTTCTAAGGTGCTTTTGTTAGTGGTTGCCAGGGTGTTGCTACGCACCCTGGCAAGTTCTGGGTGGTTTTCTGCATTTATACTTGATTTTTGGGTAGTTTTAGTGTGGTTGGTTGCCAGGATGTGGCTATATAATTGCTAAAATCATCAGTGTTGGGAAGGTTACTTTGAAAATGTAACAGGTTATAGATTACGTTACCTTAAAAAGAAGTTAACCTTAAATAAATCATATACATAAATCCAAACAGCAGATAAAAAAATTATCTGTGTCCTATACCCCTGAAATCAATTAAATCAGTATGTATTACATGTAAGTTACACCTCAACACTGGCTAAAATGTTCAGGGTGGTTTCAAACATTATATATGGTTGATACATTGATAAATTTGTTTAATACATTTTTTTGAACGGTTCATCTCTGTGTGTTTTTAAGGGAGACGATTGTTCCCAGACCTGCCCACGTGGACTATACGGTACTAACTGCACTTTAACCTGCCACTGCCACAACCAAGCATCCTGCTCACCAATCGATGGCTCCTGCATCTGTAAAGAAGGTACGGAATAATGTGCTCTCCTTCTTTTTACGCTTATTCCCTCATTTTCCTTATAGACATGAATAAAGAGAAAGCCATGAGAGACTATGGGTTTACAACCAACCTAATAACAAGATTAAAGCTTGACCTGTACAAATAAATCAATAAGCAATCAATACATGCAATCAGATGCTAAGTAAAAAAGTCGTAATCTTTACGTTCAATTACTCCGGGACTAATTAATCATTTTCTAATTCCCTTTAACACAGATGCCAATGTTTAGAGAATGAACCCTGTCTATAAAAAAAAATCAGGAATGCTTGATAGGTCTGTTGTACTCCAAAAACTCTGGTCATCATACATAGAAAAGCAGTAAATTATATCCCTATCCATGCCCTATATCCATCTCTATCATTATGGGAAAACTTGTGTTTCAGTATCAAAGGATCCAAAGCCTCTCCAGGTCACTTTCAAAGGATACATAAGCACTTAGCACTTACTTCCGCATATGGCCTTTTTAGACTGTAATGGCATAAAAAATGCAGCGTGAATCCACAAGAGCCCTGTGAGTGCTCAGCGTTTGGCTGACCGCAGCTAACCGTACCTGCGGGAAGGCCTTTATTGTTGCATAAACATGGACTCGTCCTTAAAGGCCTGCACCAGCAGAGTATTCGTTCAGGTCCCTCCAGTTTAGAAGGAAGCTCATTAGAGACAGTACCTTTAAAATCCTCATCCCATTCATAATGCAGAACCCCAGTGTGCTACACAACTTCTCTGCCTATCCCACTCTGCTCTTATGTTGACCTCAAACCATGCATATATTCAACTCATTGACTGCTTTGCGGTGCGAGCCGAGGGAGAAAAGAATCCTCTGGCTTCTGTCAAGACGTGACCTCACTTCCCCCTCTTCCCGCTCTATTAATTGAACACTGTTATAAACTAGAGAAGCTTTGGCTAGAACTCAAATAGAGAATGTTAAACCCTCGGTTTTTAGCAAATAAATAACTGAAAGAACCGGTCGTTGAGTAGACAAATAAATTAACGGATGTCTGTACCGTCTCCCTTTGCTTTAAAGGTTGGCAGGGTGTAGACTGCTCAATCCTGTGCTCCAGCGGGACTTGGGGATTGGGCTGTAACCAGACTTGTTTGTGTGCCAATGGTGCGGCTTGTGACCCAATCGACGGCTCCTGTACCTGTACCTCAGGCTGGAGAGGGGAACGCTGCCAGCAGCCCTGCCCCGTGAGTATCTTCCCGGGACCGGTTCCATTGTCTCTTTGCCAGAAGCTAGCAGGCCTGGCTATTTGATTTATACAAATTTGTCATGACAGGGCAGTTTGAGCTTAGCAAGATGGTTTGTGTGTGGTTATTCAGGATGGCACATACGGGCTGGAGTGTCGCGAGCGTTGTGACTGTAACCACGCTGATGGATGCGACCCTGTGAGTGGATTCTGTCGCTGTTTGCCAGGATGGACAGGTTAGTGTAAGACCAGTGACATAATCACATCGACGTGTTTAAATAGGGTTTTATGAAACAACATAGACGCTACAGTGAATTACACACTCATTTGTGAAATATTTGACGTTATTTTAAGCATACAGTGACAGGCACATAGGGCACATTCAGTTGACAGTAAAGACTATCCACACTGAACTTTCTATTCATCAAAGAAAAGTAACAATTAGTAACATAGTAACTCCCACCTGGTGGGCAAAACAAAGCTTTGCTTCACTGACCACCAGTTATTTTAACTCAGTTTGTAATAATTTAGTAAAATGCCTATTAAAATGCGGATATTAAAAGGTGAAATTCAGTAAACACCTTATTGATGTTGTATATTTTGTACAGGCAAGCAGATGAAGCCAGAATATAAATGCAACTGTAAAGTTTTGTGTTATGTGGAAACACTGAACCATTAAGCGGATTGCGGTCATATTCGGGTCTCATCTGCTTTCCCATGTAAACTACACATCATTAATACAGAAATGATTAAATTAGCTATTTTTGTTTTAAATATACTGTTTTGTCTCACTGTTTAATGATTGAAATATTGCCTTGGGGGCTGAATAAATTGAATTTTGTTAGCATACAGTTTTATTGTTTTGAGAGATCTAAATATTTGCAGCTGTTAAAAAGATCGAACGATTCTTGTGCAGTTCTATGGATATTTTGCCATCCAGGTCTTCATACCGGCCACGTGACTGAAAATTATTGAAATTAATTGAAAAAAAGAATAATTATTTACAGCATATCTGTTTTTAATATTGTTTCTTGATCACCATATCATCCTATTTGAATGATTTTTGGAACAATGACTGCTAAAAACTCAGCTTTGCCTCACAGGAATATATGATATTTTAAAATATAAAAAAAAAAAAAAAACAACAACAACAAAAAATAAAAAAACTGTGAGGATAATGCTCTCTCCTGCTACTGGTATCCTAAAGATGAAGATACAATGTTATATTCAGGATTCGTAAGCAGGAAATTCTAATTTTAAAAATGATAAATATTACCAACCCCAAATAGCTGAACGCTATTGTAAACACTTTCGTTGAAGATGATCAAGTACAGATTATTGGTACTCCATTTCATGTGATGGCCATTGTCATAGGAATACTTATATTGTGTGGATATCCAGAAATTACTTTTGTTCTGTATAGAGCTGCAGAGTGAAAGCACAATGAGACCCTGCTGTTACAGTTACGCTGTAGCTCTGCTTGCTCAAGCTGTGTGAAACAGACTTACTACTAATAGTAATACTATTGCTAATCATTATAAGAGTCAGCGGGCTGAATTTTGAAGATGCTGAGGTCTCTCGAGATACCACAATGTGTCTTCATGACACAAATATAATATATAATATCCACCCCAAAGCATCTGCTATAGTTTATTGTTAGAATGTTAGAACTGATTTTCCAATAAAAAAATTGCAGTACTTATTTTAACCAGAAATAATAAAATCAGCGTTTTCTTTGCAATAATGAAAGTATTAATCTTTCAACTGCCTTGATCTTAAGGGAAAATTCATGTTTGTTTGTTTTTTCTCAAATATAATTACAAAACATGAAATCCCATTTTATTTCAATAGCAAAGCAATATAATAAATTCTACAAATGTGTATGTGTGTGTGTGTGTGTGTGTGTGTGTGTGTGTGTGTGTGTGTATATATATGTATATATATATATATATATATATATATATATATATATATATATATATATATATATATATATATATATATATGTACACACACACACACATATATATATGTGTATGTATGTTCAGATTATTCTACATAGGACCACCACGCCTCAGAAAGTTGTTAGCATCAGACACACAGCCTACAGGCAGATTAATATGAGATCTCTGAAAGCATGAAGCATTTATAATAACTGTTGCTGAACATGTTACCTAATTAGATTGCACTGACCCAGAATGAAGCAATCATTCTGCGGTTTGCATATATGGCTTGAATTCACACTGTGCTTACACCTTCTGTTGCAGCGATCTCAGCACTGTGTGTCCAAGAAAGAGATATGAGAGGCAGTAGACATGTTTGAATATCACAGAAGGGCTGCGTTTACAAGTTCTTCAGCATGTGATCATGTTATACAAGAAGCGTAAGGGAGCAGGTTGAGATGGTAGATGTGGCTTTGCCTGCAGGCCCTCCATAACTCTCTCCGTTCAGGTCTCTGAATTCTGACCGTGTGTACTGGGAAATGATGTGGCTTTCATTATCTGCAAGAAGGAGCCAGCTACGCAGAAATCTCACGCTCTGTATCCGGCCCAGGTCTCCGCCATCTGCCAGGCCTAATGGAGTCACCAGGGTGCAAATAGGCCTCAGAGACTGCGAGCATCTGAACAAAGAGACTATGCAGAGCAGTGATTTATGGAAGCTATCGAGAGAGAGAGGAGCTAGACGTTACATAGTGCATATGTGAGAAGATATCGTCAGGTCTTAGACTTTAAGAGAATAAGCTACACATGAGATGGAGAGAAAGAGATTGCATAAGAATGTGTGATAGGGAATCTCACATGGAGTCATGTTTTTGAGGTTGCTCATTTAAATAGGTCATATCAAATTTTAACTTCTAAAGTAAGAGTTTGTACGATAAAATCTATACTATAAAGCCCTGCAGGTGTTAGTCTCAAAAGTTACCAAAAGATCAATAATGCAATAATTGTTTTTAATTATTTATATTAGTGCTTCCAAATAATAAATATAAATATATAAATGCATTATATATTTATGCCTTTAATGTCTTAAACTTATACAGTATAAATGGATAATGCAGACATATGTAAAACTAGTGGACTTGAA
Source organism: Puntigrus tetrazona (assembly GCF_018831695.1). Classification (NCBI taxonomy): domain Eukaryota; kingdom Metazoa; phylum Chordata; class Actinopteri; order Cypriniformes; family Cyprinidae; genus Puntigrus; species Puntigrus tetrazona. The sequence continues at coordinate 10,286,170 of NC_056709.1, read as the reverse complement.
TAAATATAACAAAAATATACCAGATATATGAAGAAAGTGTATGGAAGTAACTTTTTTCTATTGCAATTCTATTGTAAATTTATAAATGGAAAGAACATTATTACTGGACCCAAAGCTTTTTTTTGTTGGGTTTATATCCAGAGGAACAAAATTATAATAGAGCAAGCATTCATAGACCTTGCTTTATGCCAAGAAATGTATAGCTCTGTTGTGGATAAAGACGAACAGAACAAATACAAATCAATGGGTAAGAAAAAATGTTGTCAAGCTTTCATTTTGAACGTGCAAGCGATAATAATAATGCAGTTTGTTCTTTTGATTCCGTTATTTTTAAGAATTCATGAAACAAAAAAATTAATCATAAGTGAACCATATGAGCCAAATTGATTTTCACATGTTCTTATTTAGTAATCACTGGAAAGGACATTAAAAACATTTAATAATTACAAAAGCATACACATAGGCATAGTTCAGCAGCAAAAATATAACATATATAATCACAAATAAAATATATTTATTATGAACTAAGGTAAGAAAAGTAAATGGATTGTCTTTGAAGAGCAACAGCTGGAAGATTTTTGTGATAAAAATGAAAAGTATTACTAAAGAATTGAGGAGTACAGCACATAGAGAGATATGCCCAAGGACAGACAAGCCGAGAGTGTGTTTTATCAAAAGAGAGAAAGAGAGGGATGTGTGAGACAGGAATTAAATGGTCACTTTCAATAAAACTGTGCGTGTGTCTAATGGAGGGAGGAAGAGAAAGAGACAAAATAACTGGGAGAGAGATAGAGTGAGAAGGCAAAATGTAGACATGCGATATTAGGTGCTTCAGGGGCTCTAGACTGGAGGATGGTGGGGATAACACAGAGTGTCCTGCAGAAACCTTTGCATTACGTTTGCAGGCATGTGCGCCCGTGTGTCCACTTAACATGTAAAGTGCCCTGGAAAGTGATGGTATATGATGGTACTTGCTCTTCACTCATTAATTGGCTTCCAGTCCCCCTGGCAGTTCTCTTCTAGAAAAGTCTCATATGCAGAGAGTCACTTCTCTTCTTTCTTCTCCCTCGCTCTGCTCAAAAGCCCCTCTGTTTGTCACCATTAGGCTTTCAGGGCACTCTTCTATTCTCATTCATTGCTGACAATAAAGGAAGTGCAGGACTTTTTTTCTGCCCAGCCCAGCAGAAGCTCAAACAGGCTTGCCCCTCCTTTGATGTGCGGTGGCTGGGCTTGTCTTAACTGCACATCCCCGTTGCCTCTCCGTCCGACCACTTCTCTGTTCTGCCACAAAGGTGAAGCAGGTATGATGCCTGTCCCTGAAGTTTAGACCCGGTCTAATTCAAAGCCTTGGGACTAATGCCGTTTTAATGGGCCGTGCCACTCACTCAGAAAGTCTCTGTCAAAGGAAATTGCAAATGAGGTTCCTGAGCTGCAGCTTGAAAGGATGTGTGTGAGAATATGTGTGTGTGTGTGTGTGAGAATATGTGTGTGTGTGTGCACATCATTTCTCCCTTCGATGCCATTGTGCTTATGGAGTGTGAATTATATAGATGCTAATTTATTTAAGTTGTATTATTAAAGCAATAAGCCACTCGAGGATGAGCATTACACTGATTTTAAAGATAAATGGTGTGCTTAGTCAAAACTGTGATCAGTTCACTGTAGTTCATTGCTCCAAATGGCTTTTTTTTTTTTAAACGATGACAGCAGTCACATATATTGTCACATAACACATATATATATATGTTATATATTTATGTATATGTTAATAACATTAATGACCAGAATTGTGGTAGAAACGCACCTGACATAAGTTAAACCAGCCTCAGGTGACTTTTCTAACAGCAAATTGTGATAGCTCTGACCACACTGGGGAACCAGGCCCAATACAGCTCAGTTAAGAATTACAGCTACCTGACTCCTATGAGACTCTCATTCTTAGTTGAATGCTGTCTCAACCCCCTTAAAATGAACACATAAACATATGTCTATTTATCTATCTATCTATCTATCTATCTATATTTGAATACACACATATTTTGTGTCTTTTCTATTATTTTATATGTATTTTTTATTTCTGTTATCATTATGTGTTTTATAGTATATTTACAGTAGCGTTTGGCTGTTTGTCTGCTGTGTGGTGGATCTGTTAAAAGCTTGTTGTGCCTTGTTGTTTTTCTGTTTTTGTTATAACCCCAGCATGACCTGCTAGTGTCATTACATTACAGCACTTTGAAACAATATGGTATGTCTCTTCTTTATGTATTTGTGTGCCTATTGAGTGTGCCTACTTGAGCATGTCCCTGGTGGAACTCTACACACAAACCAGCTGAAAGAGAATGGGAGAGAAGGCTCAACCACTCGAGGGACTTGGCCCTGTTAATGAACACTCTGCACTGGCAGGGAGGCCCAGTCTGATCAAAAATACATACAGAGCACAGCACAGAGCGGCCCAGTGCTGCGGCCAAGAGATGCACGAACCTACACACACCCCATGCTTTTGAAACCAGGACTTGTGCTTTCAGAGAAGCCTGCTTGGTACTCTGTTGCCGTCCCAGTAGAAATTGTGATACTAGCTTACTATAAAAGCAGTGCCCTTAAGGTTCAGGCAGCCCCCCTCACAAAAGTCTCTTCCAAACAAGCAACTGATTTATTTTGCTTTTGTTTGTTTCGCTTTCCTGCATCTATTCCCACTTCTGTTTTCTGCTATAATAGTAAATATGGAAGAACACGGAGAACATGCACTGATGCTTCCCTCATTTGTTTTTAACAGGCATCCACTGTGACAGCATCTGCCCTCAAGGCTTCTGGGGGCCTAACTGCTCCATGACCTGCTCATGCCAGAACGGAGGCTCCTGCTCTCCTGAAGACGGGACCTGCGTGTGCGCCCCTGGCTACCGCGGGACTTCCTGCAAGAGAAGTAAGCTTCCTGTCAACTTCCGTTCTCCTTCCAGTGACACTCTTTACACAATGTCACCTTCTCAAAGCCTGTCACGTAAGTGGTTTATTTGAACACACTTCAACCGAGACGATAAACAACTGGGGGGGGAAGAAGGGGGTCACGACTGTTACATCCAGACGGTGACCCTCTGGGAGTGGAGTGGGGACGGTTGAAGAAGGAAGCACTTAGTGAAGAGTCATGAACATGTCTTAATCACACAAGTCTTAATCACTTCAGGCCTGGATCGCTGTAGAGAAGCAGTGTCCATGTGGGGCTCTCATCAGCCTCTCCATGAGGAGAAGTGTTTACTCGGCCTCTCAAGGGTCTGCTTCTTAAGACACTGTTTTGCTCTTGCTGTTTCTCTTTACTACACTGTGCCCTCAACAGATATGCTGACTGATTGCTGGTCATTTTCAAGGTCTGTATATAGTAAAGTCTGTATATAGTCTGTGTATAGTAAAGTCAGTAAAGACAACAAAAACATATATCTATCTAATAAAAACAGGCATTATATATAGTATTGCTGTGAAACGATTAATCACAATTAAAAACGTTTTTGAATAGTAAGATTTTTAATGTTTTTAAAGAAGTCTCTTCTGCTCATCAATAGTTGAAAAACACAGCAAAAACTGTATTATTGTGAAATATTTGTACGATTTAAAAATGTTCAATGTTTTCATATTACATTGAAAGTAGATAAGGAAAATGTATGGTTGTCAGAATGCCAAAAAAAAAATTATAGAGTTTTCTTTATTCAAAATATAATGTATTATTTATGTCTCTTGATTTTGTGGTTAAAAAAAAAAAAATCCAGAAAATCAGATCCAGACTTTTCTTGAGATTCAACCAGTAAGGAGAAGTGTGTGTTCAAAGATTGCAGTGAGAAAGAAAAGGGAATGCGATTAATCTTCACCACACTGTTCGTTGTTGTACAATTATCTTAATTACAAAGGCCCACCACCCATGGTGGAAAGGTCAGCACACACTCCCCTCCTGCATTACACTAAGCTACAGCAATTAAAGCGAATCAAGACTCTAATGAAGAAAAATGACCCACAGAAGCTCCCATCTCGGACAGAGCTGAGTGACAGAGACAGACTGAGCCCTCATGCTCTGTGAAACAATGAGCCTGACCATGAGGACGACAAAACCCCCTCATTATTTCTGCCTACATTAGTTGTACAGGTGACAGTGGCTCAGTGGTTCAGGATTAAACGCTAGTACCTAGAAAGAATGATTCAGACCTCGGAGTGGCCTTAGATTATAACATTACAGAAATGGTTTCAGAATGGTTCAAAAAGTGCTAAAGTATATTTCTTTACACTGCCATTCATGCTCATAAAGGCTGCATTTATTTGATTAAAAAATTCTGTAAAAATAGTTTTTAAAACAAGAGAATTTAAAATAAAAAATTTTATATATTTAATTTATATATATATATATATATATATATATATATATATATATATATATATATATATATATAAAATTTAATTTATTCCTGTAATGAAAAGCTGAATTTGTATCCTTTGTAACATTAACTACTGTCACTTTAGATCAGTTTGATATCTCCTTGTTGAATAAAAGCATATGTGACCCTGGACCATAAAACCACTCATAAGGGTCAATATTTTTAATGAGATTTATTCTATTCATAGGACAATATTTGGTTGAGTACAGCTATTTCAAAATCTGGAATCTGAGGCTAGACAAAAATCAAAATATTGAGAAAATCACTTTCAAAGTTTTCCAAATGAAGTTCTTTGCAGTGAATATTCCTAACCAAAAGTTACCGTTTGATATGTTTACAGTAGGAAATGTTCAGAGTAACTATATGGAACATAATTTTTACTCATTATGATTTTTGGCACAAAAAATATATTATTTTGACCAATACAAAGTATTGCTGGCTATTACTATTAATATACCCATGCTATATATGACTGGTTTTGTGGTCCAGGTACACATATACATTAATATATATATATATATATATATATATATATATATATATATATATATATATATATATATAAAACATACTAAAACTGACTAAAAACGTTTGAATGGTAAAGTACATAAGATTGTGAAAGAATGTGAACTGCTTTGTACAATATTTTTCTAACTATAGTTGCCTGTATGTTTGCTAATGTCCTTGTCCTTCAATGTAATACTACAAATCTGTGTTCATATTTTCCTTTTATTTAGCTTCTAATCTCTAATTTGTAATTTCTTGCTTTCCCACTTTATCTTTGCTTCTAAATCCCTGTTTTGCCCCATGACAGTTTGTCCTCCTGGTTTCTACGGGCACCGCTGCAGCCAGTCGTGCCCACAGTGTGTGCACAGCACAGGCCCATGCCAACACGTCACGGGTCACTGTGAGTGCCTGGCCGGTTTCTTCGGCTCGCTTTGCAACCAAGGCAAGTAGTTTCTCGTTCCTCTCCCTCTGTTTCTCTCTATTTTTCTCTCCCTCTCACCCACAGAACTCACTACAAATCCTTGGAGTCTTGTGTTTGGAGAGGTATGAGAGAAGTATGGTCACATCACTGTCCAACTACCTTTACTATAATTACAGTATTTTTCAATTGGAAACACACTGTGACTGAATCAATACACTAAGGCATCCATTTCTCATGATAATGTGCCAGAAATACGCAGTTTCTGCAAAACTGTTGACACATTCTTGTTGCTAACACACAATTTGCAGTTCTGGTGGACTTTTTTGCTTTTTTTACAACTCTCAGGGGCCAATGTGAAAATGTTTCGAGCCAACTGATGGAAATGTTGCTGTCAATAATTATAATGCTTTGGAAACTTTTTTGGGGTATTGAACAGTGTTGTTGCAAATTCTGGTTTTAAACTTGTCACCAATGTAACATTGTCTAACTGGCTGACAGATTAGCAAAAGTTTTGTTGAGATTGTAAGAATGACTTATAGTAACAGTCACAAAACAATAACTAGTTTGTATCTTGACTTTTTCAAGTTCAAACTAGTTATTGTTTTACAGTAACAGTGTGTTAATAAATTGGGGGAGTTTCCATATATCTGTCAATACATATTTTTAAAAATAGCAAAAAGTGTATATTATTTTTGTATTTGTACAAGCTTAGAATGTTATATTTATCCTTTTTATTTATTATATATATATATATATATATATATATATATATATATATATATATATATATATATATATATATTATATTTATATATATATATATATTTATTTATTTAGCAATAACAGAAAACATTTACTGGTTTAAAATGTCTATAAAAATACATTGCCTATAATAAAATGATTTATTATAATTTTTGTGGTGAGGTCAGTGAAAATTCTGGCAGAGAAAATCTGGCTGAAATGTTTTCCTCACATTTTAAAAATGCACGATTCAGGCCCATAAAAGCAGGTGATTCTTCTGGAAGCAATTCACATAAACTTTAGTGGTCTTTACTTCTAGTCGCTACTTCCTCTGCTGATGAACCAGAGTGAACCAGAATCAATTGTTATGTAGATGAAATTGTGCAGCGGAATTGTGCACTCTTTAGGAATCATAAACGACTAGACACTGCCATATATTGATGACATGGATTTTGATTGGTATGTAATGACGATGTTGCGGTTCTGTTGGAGATTATATACATAAATGATGCACATAAATAGTTTACCCCTCTCAACCTACCTGTCACTGAAATGAGCTGTACTCGACCCGCATGGCATGTTATGCCATTCTATGTGTGTGTGTGTGTGTGTGTGTGTGCCATTGGCAACATGCCCATCCGCAGAACGCCACGCTGACTCTGCGGCTCCGCCGTACTGAAAATAATTGGCATTATCACTGACACTCTGACAAATAACCTTCAGAGGAAATCTGAATATTGCTGAGCTCATTCTTCTGAGCGAGACAAACACTGAAGAGTCAGGTCGATATCACCGCTTTCCATTTTTGGTGAGCTCCTGTGGAAAACCAGAGCAAGCATAAGGACAATAAGTAGTTAATTTGCACTAATATACTTCATTCTTCAAGATTTACGTCTAGCAGGTCTATAATACCTGGAGAGAGCTATCTGTTAACATTGCCATTCATCATTCCCATTCAGCTGTGCTGCTTATAGATGACTCCCTCCCTGAGAAGTGTGCAGTTTGAAATCTGCCATCTCTGGCTGATGGCAAAACATCTACTGTAATATAATGACATATCTGCATATATGTTGCTTGAAAAACAAATTTATTTCGTCAGAAAGCATGGCTACTTTCGAATGTCAATAGAGAAATGTCATTGTTATGACTTCCTACCCGTAGGGTTTGACCAGAATAAACCCTGCGTAGTTTTTTTAAGGAATGTCTTTAAGGGATTTCATTTTGACTTTTTAAAAGTTTTCCAAATTAAGCTCCTCGCTGTCCGAAGAGAGCGCTATAAATATTCACTCTATGTTGACTGTTACATACAAGTTTACATAGTTACAGGACTCTGAGTGAAGTTTCAGGTCAACGAGGCAGATTTTCAACTCAAACTAATAAACCCTAACACTCACTTCCCATTCCACAGCACCCAACTGAGACGTCCAGATAAAATATACATAAACCATCTCATAATAATTAACCAGTCTTTTCATGAATTAAGGAAAGGCAGTATGAATATATAGAATTCACTTTCATTGCTTTCAGAGCCGTCTTGTGAATCAATATTTAATATGTTAAAGCAAAAGAAGGAAAAGGTTCGAGAAAAGGCTTGTTTTAATTTGTCCAGATCATAATTACTGGAAGAAAGGCAGGCCTCGGGGGGGATCGTGGCTAGCCCACATACCTACTTTTTTGTAGTTTGGTCTATGCCGGCGTCCTCCGATGTCTTGAGCCCACGTTCACCCATCTCAGAACGAGCTAATGAACTTCAGCTAGTCACAGTTGGAATGAAACGGAGCTCGTGACATGAGGGGGCCACTAACTAATAAGAGCAAGCTTTGAGTTAGTTGAAAGAGTTTCCACAAAATGAGAAGAGTGTGGAAATATAATTATTAAAAGCCAGTGGCACAAAGATTTAGCTTCAGCTTCACTTCGGTGGACGAACTGTCTGATTGCAACATCTGACTCTATTGTGTGGCTGTAGTTCAACTCTCATGAGAAGCTAAAGACATATGTTGTCTTCCACAAGAGACGCATCCCATCGTATGTACCTTGCTGGGAGCTTGAGAAGGGGGAAAAACACGATGGGCTTTAAACTAAACCGAAAATTTCTAATTGAGGCAAGTGTCAGAGCATGGTGAAATATTCATTTTATTAAAAATGTACACAAGCTCTATTTTTAATTTCGTAGTACATCAGTCGACCCTATTCTTGACAGCACCGAGCGAAGCTGGCTAAGATGGATAATTGGACAGTGTGACAGAAGCACATGTTTGAAGGGTGATTCAGCTTTAAAGTGCACAAAGACATGACTTACAATCACTGCTGCATGTGTCACTCTGGTTTATCATCAGTTACTACTCAGGCAGAACTATTATAGAACTTACAATGATGCGTTGTGATCTTTCAAAAGTTTTAAAGGTGAACTGCAAGATGCTTTATGGAGACACTGTAATTACCTTAACCTAAAAATCTTTCATGTGATAAAATCTGTAGTTCATTTCAGAAATATTATTTAACATTTACTCAATCAACATTTCATAAATTTGAGGTCAGTAAGTTTTGTTTTGTTTATTTTGTTTTACATTAAAATTGTATTAAATTGATCAAAAGTGACAGTAAAGACATTTTTGTTACATAAGATTTTATATTAATTTCGGTTTTACCACAATTCCACAACAATACCAAGTAGTCCTATAATTTTCAACATTTTGCGATAAAATATATATATATATATATATATATATATATATATATATATACATAATTAATATACACAGTACGCACACATATATTAAGTAACCAAAAACTTTTATTTTGAATGCGCTTAACCATTTAGCAACACTAAATATTTCATATTATTGCTGTTTTGTACTGGTTTTTTAATCAAACAAATGCAGCCTTGGTGAATAAAAGAGCATTTTGTCTTTTCAAAAGAGTGCCTGACAGGGATGGGGCTGTATTAGAGTTTAGAAGAAATAATCGCTATTATTTTTCATCATTTCAATCTTAAATTGTTTAGTGCCGCTTCTGACACACTTCACCTGAATTTCACTGAAAGCAAAAACTATTTCAGAATGATATATAATTTGAATGCAAATATTTAACTGGAAATCTAAGATCAGTGTTTGGAGGAGTAAAATCATTGATATGCTGTGATTACCATTGAAAGAATGACTCACAGGCTTAAGTGTTGTGTTTGTGTCTGTGTTATGTCTGTTTTTGTCCCGTCAGTGTGTCCCAGTGGCAAATACGGGAAAGCCTGTGCTGAGATCTGCGTGTGCACTAACAATGGCACCTGCAACCCCATTGACGGCTCTTGCCAATGTTTTCCAGGCTGGACTGGAGACGACTGTTCACAGAGTACGAAGCAATTTGTCCTTCTCTTTGTTTGCATTTTCAGTTCCACCTTCTTTTATTTGTCCCGCTCTTAATGTTTTATCCCACTGCTCTTTCCCATCCATTTTCATCCATTTGTCTTTCATGGACGTCTCATGTCATAGTGCCACGTAAATCATGACCACGTCCATTTTTCTTTGCCAAATACCCCACAAGACCAACAATTTCTTCAATAAATTACTTGATAGCACACTCTCAATAATTTACACAGTGCAAGAGAGCGGCAATATGAAATAGAGAGACGAGTGCAACAATGTCTCAGAGAATTTATGGCTCGCCCTGGCGCCCCCTCCCCTCTCACGCTGTTAATCTAACACTGTTTGCTGTAAGTGAAGGGGTGAGGACTGACTGAAGGATTTCAATTATTAATTCCAAACAGTGCCAATTTCAGCTTATACTGTAGCTCAGGCCCTCATTTCGATGTGATTTCTTTTTTATTTTGGCTCTACCACATTTTGTTTGCAAAACATGCAAATTTTACATCAAATGCATCATTTTGTATACATGTTATGTCAATTAGGGGCCTGTAAATGTGCGTTTGGACGCGTTTTTTTACACATGTCTTCATTTGACGTGTCTCTGGATCCGCAGTTTGTCCCATAGGCCAGTGGGGCCCTGACTGCTTGAACTCATGTAACTGTCACAACGGAGCCCAATGTAGTGCCTACGACGGAGAGTGCAGGTGCAGCCTGGGCTGGACCGGCCTCTACTGCACACAGCGTGAGTCTCTCTCACACACAAGTACACACACATTGACAGTTATTAAATGTACAAACAAGCCACATGCAAACACCATCTCCCGCACACGCAACGAACGTAAAGTTACACAGTGACATCTGTTGGCAGTTTTTAAGAACTGCACCCGGGGAGTTGTGAAATCTCATGATGTTATGATGCCACTGAGTGGTCCTTAATAATAAATGCACGTTTTATCACGTCAGTCATTTAACTCATTATACGACCTTGCTCAAGGCTGAAATCAAAAACCATCAACATCACGCCTGCAAAAAATCTGAATCCATCTTTCATTCATTACGTCAATCATTTCTTGATCCCTCCTCTGCTGCCACTCTGTTTGAAACTTTTTTTTTTTTTTTTTTTTATGACGGCAGTGATATAAACTCTTTCTTGAGGAGTGATGAAATCAGTTTGTGTTTTGCTGCAATGTTTGCTCCAGTAGGCTTGTTATCTTTAGTGGCCAGGCTGTCTTTGCGTGTTTGTGTGTTTATGTACTGTACCTTGTGTTTGTCTATGAATCGCTGCTAGTGTACGAGGCCTTCGTGAAAGGGGAAACACTGTCATGATACTATAACTCAATTAGGTACATGTTATAATAACAAATATTGGCCATTTGCGGAATTTCGAATGTGGAGGCTTCTCTTTCACTCTGGGTTCCTGTTGCTGGCACCATCAGCGTACACCAACTGTGTTGTAGGTTAATGTGATGTAGCAGGATATCTCTTTCCTTCAGGCTGTCCCTCAGGGTTTTATGGGCGAGACTGTGCAGAGGTGTGCCGCTGTCAAAATGGAGCTGACTGTGATCATATCACTGGCCAGTGTGCCTGTCGGACTGGCTTTATTGGGACCAACTGTGAACAGAGTGAGTGTTGTAGCCTCTTTAAGAGTGTGTGTGTGTTCTTGTGTTAGGGGGCTGTGAGAATGTCGATTCGAAAGAGACGTTTAGCAGCAATGATCTGTGTGTGTGACTGTGTTCCTCATCCACCATCCCAGGCAGTCGATCACAACATGTGTCTGAGTGTTTGTTTTACACGCTGTTGGCCCGCGGTGTTTGGCTAATTGTGTCGGGGTATGTGTTTTTATACAGAGTGTCCTCCCGGGACGTTTGGCTATGGCTGTCAGCAGCTGTGTGAATGTATGAACAACGCCACCTGTGACTATGTGACCGGAACGTGCTACTGCAGCCCGGGATACAAAGGAATCCGCTGTGATCAGGGTAACACTCTCTTTCTTATGTCCTTTTTGATCTGGGGGGAAAATCCTATAGCGTTATACTGAACAAAAAAAACTGAAATGTTGAAGAGGGCTGTTTAAGTATATTTAATTAACCCCATAGCAAGGTGCTAGCAACCACTACAACACTGTAGCAAGCAAATAGAAACGTTCAAATAAGTAATCAGACTCTTAGCAACTACATAGCAACACATTAACCAACACTCCGAATTTGTATGGCCACATAACAGCACGCTAACAAACGCTCAAACTTTTGCGACTGCATAGAACAGCTACATAGCAAAACCAACAACCACTCAAACACTTAGCAACCAAATAAAGCACCTTAGAAACTACATAGCAACAGACTAACACTCAGATGCTTAGCAACCACATTGAACGAACTAGCAACCACAAAGCTACACACTAACAACCACTCAGACCCTTAGCAGCTGCAAAGAACACCATAACAACCAAATAGCAACACACTAACACTCACTCAAACCCTATGCAACTGAACAGAACACCTTAACAGCTAAATGGCAACACATTACCAGCTGCATAAAAACGCACTTCTAAATGTCCTAAATGATGTGCACTTTTACATATGGAGTTATGCAATATGTACTCAACCATGTATCATTAATAATTAGAATCTGAAACCCAATCAAACTTTTCGCAACTAAATAGAGCATCTTAGTAACTGCATAGCAACACACTAACACCCACTCAGAATCCTTAACAAATGGGTCTCAAATGACGCACTATACACTGTGCACTTATACACTACACCCTTGCAATATGTGCACTCAACCATGTAGTGTATGAATTTCATAAGGTTACTGTGTCATTAATAACTGGAATCTTATAGCCCATCCCCCTTTGCGACATCGTTAAAGCTGCAACAGTTGCAACAGCATGAAGTGTACAACATTCAATTTTTTTTGCATCATCCAGCTATTTAAAGTACACATTTTCTTTTTTGGTTTTTTAGTACATAATTTATACTACAAACGTAATAGTTTAGTGCATAAGTACATGATTTGGGATGCACCTACTCAAACCCTAGCAACACACTAACAAACAATTAGACTCTTGGCAACTGCATAGTAATGCCCTTGCATCCACCCAGACCCTTGCAAGATGCACCACACCCATTTTCTTTACAAAAGATCAAAATCTCGATTATTGTAGTTTTTGTGGTGCTGTCATACATGCAACAAGGGATTAGCCATGCACATGAACCTGATCTATAATCATATTCTGTGTCCTAGCGGCTCTAGTGATGGAGGAGCTGAACCCCTACACTAAGATCAGTCCTTCTCTGGGTTCAGAGCGGCAGTCCGCAGGCGCTGTGATGGGCATCATCTTCCTGCTGCTGATCATCATGGCCATGCTCAGCTTGTTTGTTTGGTTCAGGCAGAGACAGAGAGATAAAGGCCAGGAAATGCCCAGTGTTTCGTACACCCCAGCCCTGCGTGTCACCAACACTGACTACTCCCTCTCTGGTGAGACCAATCATCAGATATTAAGTAAGCTGCCATGAACAACTTCAGATGCTCCATGAATGGTCTGTGACTTGTTTGTAGAAGCTGCGTAGTTGAATTTTTGTCTGAGCAGTAACTACGAGCAAAAACAACAGTATCGGCAGTGTATTATTGTTGTCACAGTGGTGATAACCTTCACGCAAGTATTCAATCATGTGAAAATACTGCATATTTATGATCCTTTTTTATCCCATCTCCATGTGGCTATAAATGGCTTGACCGGTTCCATTGGGTGTTATGAACTTCGGTCCATTAAACTGCCCTTTTCTACTGTGTTATTGCAGGAACAGAATGCCATGCATTGTCAAACAGGAGTTTAGTAAACCTTAGTTTAGTACACTGTGGTACGTGGAAGTTATGAATACTTTTGCCTTGCTCTCTGTCTTAGAAACATCTCAGACCAGCAGTGCTGGCCAGTGCTTCTCCAATCCCAGCTACCACACTGTGGCACAGTGCAACATCTCGTCCACCATCACAAACAACCTGGACGGCACTCTCGCTCTCAAGGTGAGGACAGAGAAATACTTGCTTTACAGCGAAGGTTACGACCTTGAGGTTACAGCGGTTTAACAGATAAACTATTTTTTTTCAAGGATAATTTGTATGGCCATAATACCTGCTCTTGTGCTCAGAATATTACATAAAAGATGCTAGACCTTCTTTAAAGAAATGAATACTCAACAAGGATGTATTAAATTAGTCAACAGTGACAGCCAAGACATCTGTAATGCTACGAAGATTTATTTTTCAAGCTAATTTTGTTCTGTTTATTAAAGAATTTAAAATTCTTCACAATTAGAATTTCCACAAAGATTTTAAGAAGCACAGCTGTTTTCAGGAATGATAATTATAAATTATATTTCTTTAGCACCAGATTATCATGTTAGAATGATTTCCCAAGGATTATGTGAAACTGAAGACTGAAAAATACAGTTTTAAAATAAATTGATTGGTGAGCATAAGTGCAATCAAATAAACTTTATATATAATCAAATAACCTTAGTGAGACTTTCAACAACATTCAGCTCGTACTGACCACAACTTTTTAAACAGTAATATATATTAGACAGGATTAGTACCAATAAAGGCTGACCATACAATGTGTTATAGTTACGACAGAGCCAGTAACAATAAAACTGACTTGTTGCTGTTGTTCTTGAAAATATAATTTTCTAGTTAGGTAATCATGCTTGTAATGATAAATCTTAATTTAATTGGTTTCAAATTCAGAACCAAAAAAAGGTCAAGATTCCCTGCAACACAGTGTTTCCTCCAGACTATCAGGGCAATGATCTTTCATTTTCTTTGATGTTTTTTGTCTTTTTTTTTTCCCTTTTAGAAAGGAGACAGGAACAGTTCAGAATGGAGGGCATACTGCAATCTCAATGACCTGGGTCAGTCTCCTTACTTAATTTCTTATCTCACCCCCTATTTAAACCATCTTCTCTGTTCCTGTCAGACAAAGCCTGAAAAGTACTCATGCTTTTTTAAATGGATCAGATATATTGTTCTTTCCTCTGCCCAGCCTATTCCGCAAAACAAATAAGACATTTGTTTTTCATTGAAGCACCAGAGAATTAAACTACTTACTCATTCCTGGGGGTAGTAACGAACAGCAGACGGCGCTTCTGGCACCGGAGCAGGACCTCCGCCTGCTGCGTTTTTAATAAGCCCCTGCTTTAAGTGGCACACACACATGCTGGAAGGTCAGACTTTGCCTATATTATCCAAGGTCACTCAGACTAGGGGGGAGAGAGTTCATTACCTCTCTGACTTCCCATCCCAAGCCACCTCACCCCATTATGTCTACCTGCAGGTCTGCTGATAAGGCTTCAGCAGAGCATACGAGGCCTCAGAGACTCTGGTTGGAGGTTGGGTATTTCAATCATGTTCTGTTGCAAGCCCATAGAAAAAGCAAAATAGGGCCAGTGACCACAAGTTCAAAGTAGGACAGTGATTTCATCTTTTTGTTGGAAGGTTTTCTGATTTCTGATGGCAGATGACAACCAGTTTATAAATGGAAAGTTATTTCAAATCCTGGGCCACATTGTTGCATTCTGAAGAAGATTACAAAGACATTGAATCATTACCTATAAGAAAAGGAATCTGTGTGGGTAAATGAGAACAGTTTTGATTCAATTAAAATCAAGTGAATGTACAAATTGTCCTTTTCTTCAAATAGACTAAACTACGTCACATTTGTATAGAGGAAAAACACCCAACTGAACAGTGAATGTACACTGAAACTCCACCGCTGTCATATCACCATGGAGACCATTCACAGAGAAAATCCAAATTAATATTCCACCGGCTTTATCAGTGTGGAGTGGGTGTTTTGTTTGAGCATTTTCATTTATTGATCTTGACGTCACCCTGAAGGCATGTCGGTATCTCTGGCTAGTCAGCTGAAGAACGTGATTTAGAGATGTGATTTGGTTAAAGGTTAACTCATAATACTCATTAGAGTGACTAAGCTGGGTATATGTGCAGGCGTTCCTGCCTTCCTCTCTGTGTTTTCTGTTAACATTATTTTGTTGTTATTTTATATTCATTATTAAAACAAAAAAATCCAAAGTGTAGTATATTTTATATAGTTGCTGTTATGCTGTTATATACACACACAATCAAACAGCCCAAAATAACCCAAATGCAGTTTGATTGAGATTAGAATGCAAAATGAAAATTTAAATTTGTAATACAATATATTTTTTTATTGTGATATTATTAACAGTATTGCTTTTTTACTATATATATATATATATATATATATATATATATATATATATATATATATATATATATATATATAAAATACTTTCTAACATGCTGTTTGATTGATAGTACAGATCTGTTTCTATCGCTATGTCACTTTGACATTTCTGTGGGAATTTCCCATTACCGATGATACTTATACTGTTGCTGAATCATGAACTGCTCAGAATGTGTGCTCGTGTGCTTCTTCTAGGAGTTTCAAGAGGAGACACACTCACACTGAGGGACAACAAAACTACTCGAATGGCCAAAGGTAATAACTCTGATGGACATTTGCTCTTGTAATAAGAATATACCAAACTACACACAAGAGGTCCTTTTCATATTTTTGCTGTGGGCAACTGCCTTCTCTCAGTAAATTAAGAATGTCTTTTGAAGATTAAGTCAGTGAAATGATTCAATATAGAGATCAAGCTGACCTGGATGTGCGTTTGCCTCATTTCACAAATATTTTACGTTTTCAGCGGTGTAACTGATTTATATATAGTAAGTTGCGTCATCACTGCCTTCGTTCTACACAACTTAATCTCTTTCTCTATGTTTCCGCACGATGTACATAAGTAATACATCCTGGAAATCTTTTACACAAACACTTCTTCAGCTACATTAGATCTTAGCTGCTGTAACAAGATTTTCCAGTGCCATCTAACAGGATTTCACTGTGAAAATCTACCCTGGGATGCTGTTTCTAAACAGTACATCATGGAAAAGTGCTTATTTTGCATCTTTGACTAGAGATTGTCTTAAACGTAATTTAATCTTCCTATAGTCCTTTGTACAAATAATAACATTTATTACATTTTTGTCTGTCCCATGATGATGTGAAATGAATACATGAGTAATATCTCTTCTGTAATGTGTGTAGATTACATAAAGGCCTCCATGTGTAGCTCCAGCTCGTGCTCCCTAAATAGTGAGAATCCGTACGCCACCATCCGGGATCCGCCCAGCCTGGCCTGCAAGCACATCGAAAGCAGCTACGTGGAGATGAAGTCACCTGCTCACAGAGACCTGACCTTCTGCTCCAGCACTAGCACAACCCTGACCACTGCCAGCAGGAACGTCTATGACGTCGGTGAGGCTCTCGAACGCAGACGGGGACTTACTTCTTATAGAAAGTCTCTGATTGTCTTAGTTGTTTCTCTTTAAAGGGATACTCCATCCCAAAATTAAAATCTGTCATTAATCACTCACCCCATGTCGTTCTAAACTTATTTTAAGATATTTTAGATGAAAACCTAGGAGAGCTGTGACTGTCCCATTGAATCCAGTAAAATAGTTGTCCGAATAGTACATAGGTTTTTAAATGTTTGAATCTGTCAATTTGTTACTTATTAATTTATTTCAGAAAACATGTTATTTTAAGGAAAGGTTGTTTGCCGCTTTTAAATTGTACTAAAAGGGTTGCCATATGGAAATAATTTGAAGCCTGTATTTATAATACATTGTAAGGGTATTCTTAAGGCATTATAATGAATGCATATTGCATTGTAAAAGACCTTATAATGTGTTGTAACATCTCATGAATGATTATACTTTTAAGAGTATGATTATTTATAACATACAATGAACACCATATCAAATCTACTTCATTTATAATGGAATATATCATATCTTAACATTGTTTATTTAAGATCAGCACAGTACCTTACATAATCATGTGAGTGGTTAGGTTAGTATTAGTAGACCTAGATAGAATATTATCATACTTGCAAAGTATCATATACTTAGCATGTATAGCATATATTTAGCAGACACTACTTACACTCTTATGAAAGCTAGTTGACATGTAGCTAAAAAGTGAAATGGTACGATATGAGACCTATAATGCATAATGCAACTATTCATTGTAACTTAAGTGGATAAACCGTGTTCATTGTTTTAGAAATTATTATACTCTTAACCACAAATCAGGTAAATATTATAAACAGATGCTTTGAATATTCAAGAGATGATACAAAATGTTATAAAATTATTTAAAATGCATTATGCATTCATTATAATGCTTCAAGAATACCCTTATAATGTATTATAAATACTGGCTTCATAGAAAAAATGTTAGCAAATATACAGTCCCATTTTATTTCGCCAATTTATGTAAAAATATCTCAAAATTATCTAACGAGAATGATTTTTTCAAAAATCCTTTATATTTAATCTACTGCATACTATAGACAGAGAAATAGTTTGATTTTGACGCCCTGCCACCCTTCTTCCTCAGAACCGACAGTGAGTGTTCTTCAAGGACCCAACGGCCTGGCGACCGGATTCTCTCAGAGTCCTTACGACCTCCCGCGGAACAGCCACATTCCCAGCCACTACGACATCCTCCCAATGCGCCACAGCCCAACACACACCCCACCCCCTCCAGAGAGCCCCCCGAGCTCCCTGCTGTAGAGCCCAGTGCTGCCCAGGACCTCGTGTTTTTAAATCTCTCTTCTCATCTCTCCTTCTCTTCAACAATAATTCGAGTACAGATGCATGACATGCCAGACATGACACAGGAGTAGACCGTATTCCTCTTCGAGGATTGTGGGAAATGGACCGTACATCAAAACAAGAACAGATTTGGACACCAGCGATTATTCACCATCCCTCTCAGAGGCGTTTTATAACAAGCTGTGCATATAAAATCAGGTGTAAAAAAATATTCTTTGTTTATAAGTCTATGAAAAGACTTTTAGAGGGAATAAAGGAGCGTTTGAGACGCTTTCATGGAAATATACGATATGTTGAATCTTAAAAACAAGAGCTCCGCACACACTGGGACACATAATCAATGCGACTCAATGATCCAGAACTTTTCATTTGGAGTTGGCATCGATCTTGAAAACGAGAGCCAGGGGTGACCACGAAGGGGCAAAGTCTGGACTTCAAAGAATTGGTGACAAAGCATGGTTTCAATAAGAAATGATAAGACTTCTTATTGCGTAAAGATGGTTACCAAAACATAGTGTGAGGTTATAGAGAACCGATCATTTATCTACCACTTATAAACCTACTCAGAAATATTTATAAAGGTTTATGAGGAGAGCCTGGGTCAACATGAGCCGTGCTGCTCATTTGTGTAACAACCTGGTGCTTTCTACTGTACATAGGAGTTTATGACTGTTGCTATCATTTATTTGGGTGTGTATGTTTTATGATTGTGGGTTTAAGTTAACACTTTTCAAAGCTATCACGTTTAGTTTTTCTTCTTTGTATGTTTACATTTTTAAAACATCTGTTAGCAAAGGGTTTTAATTTGTGGTTCTGTATTTATGATGTTTATTTATACCTCGTTTGTGCAAGTGATGTTTTTCTTTGTAGTGTAAAAGGTAAACATATTTAAACGGGAAAAAAGTAGCATGAACAAATGATGATAACCATAGTGAGGAATTCTTTTTATGTGCTTGTGCTATTCGTGCACAGTATTAATATATAAAGTCGACATTATATGTTAGCTCTTATGTCATAATAGACTCCATGCCGAGACGAGACCTCATACGTGTCCTGAAAAGTTTAGTATAAATAGACCTGGAGACGTGTGTCCCATTCCTTGTGTTTCGGTTTGTTTGGTGACTACGACTTTGCAGCTTTCATTTCAGTTTTGTTCTAAAGTGGCTGCATTCCCATATAACAGCAATAACATAGACAATCGTGACAATCGTTCATAAATAAAAAGGGAAAAAATGCATTTCATCAACCCAATAGATCAATAGTTGCTGCTCTCGCACTTTTAAGATTTGTTCCAGAACACTTTATTTTTGTTGTTGTTTATTTGCTGCTTGATTTTTTTTTTTTTCATGTAAAAAATATAGTGCCTATAAATAATTGAAAAATAATGTTAAATGTAATTTGAAATCAACATCCTCTTATACTGTACATTATAATGTCATGGGTAAATTCGCTTATAGCATTTTAAAAATACTGATTCTTGGTTTTAGTATTTTTTAAATCAGTTAGAATGATTTTAATATTGCCCAACCATTATGAAAAATAATTATTGCCACATCTGTACTGAACATTATCTGTTATAACTTCTCCCTTTTGAATAAACCAACTACTTTTACTAACTTACGAAATTAGGACATAGTGGTCATGCCTTAAGGAAATGAAATAAAATATACCAAACAAATAAGGAATAAAGTAACGAAGAACATAGCGGCAGTGGTTAATGAGGTTACAAAACTCAGCTTTTAAAGAAAACCGTACGGTTAAACCCAAAAAATTGAAATTTGCTTCAGATTTCTTTACCCCTTAGGCCATCCAAGATGTAGATGATTGTTTTTTATGAATTTAGCTTCATATCACTTGTTCACCAACAGATCTTCTGCAGTGAATCAGTGCTATAAGAATCTAAACAGCTGATAAAATCATCACAATAACCCACACGAGTCCAGCGCATCGATTAATGTCTCGTCAAGTGAAAAAAGCTTCTTGTTTGCAAGAATCAAATCCATCATTTTTGTTATGTAGTTAATGTTAACCCTGTTGTGTTCAACTAAAATACGAGTCTTCTATCTCTAATATTGCTTTTTCCAGAGGAAATGTCATGTTATCTGAAGTATAAATGAAGTATAAAGTACAAATGCTAGAAGATTTCAAAGTGAGAAGACAACAGGGATTTTTCACTGAAGGAAGCATTATGGATTATGGATGTTGTTTTTTGGCCAGAAGAGATTAGATTTTTGGGTAAACTTACTTCTCTCTCACGCACACACACACAGTAAAATAAAAATAAAAATAAATAAATAAAACAGTATAAGCCAAACTTTGAATTAACTACATATTTTATTTGCTCTTTTAAATTGGAATTACAGTGGACAGAGTAATAGTATAATCATAACAATACAAAATAAATCACAGTACAGTGCAGACAAAAGAAACAAAAAAGAAATAAAGTTCTCGAGGCAATACGTGAAAGATCCGACAGTCAGAAAAGTAATATCCGGGTAATCTTACTAGGACACACCAGCTATGTGCAGTGCATGGGCAGGTCATAGTTGTGCCATCTGTACCCTCACATCATTGGCACTGGCCCCCGTTAGCACCAGAGACCCCTGCCTCTAAAGAACAGTCATACAATCAGAGTCAGGGTCCTAAACGAGCACAAGCAGACCCTGACGCGTGTATAATCACCAGGTCTTTTCCTTTCGATGGCGATAAGTACTGTATTACCTCAATGTGCTGCTTAGAAGACCTAGAGTTTTACCTTATAAGATACAGGAGACTAAAAACAGTAAAATGACTCACATGCACTTATGTCGGTTCGTTCGGTTCAGTCTGATTCACTAATTACATTGCAGCCTTTAAGGGCCTTCAATTCCACCTGGAATGTTTTCTGATACTGCTGAGAATGATCGTAGCAAACTATGTTGTTTCACCTAGGGCTGGGGTAATTAAAGTCACGGGGATCGATAACCAAAGTGAAATTTCCAGCAAAATAAATGACTTCAGGGTTGCAGACGTAAGATGCTGAGGTCTACAGTATTCCTCTGCTCTGAGGTCACCTGCGGTGACGGTTATATAGCATGCATTATTAGTTCAGTCTTTACTGATATTTTATGTCACACTGAGTAAGTTTTATTAGACAGCCATTAAGCGAAGACGAGCATCACAGCTTGTGGTAGCTTCCCCATCTGCTGGACTCAGGACGACGACTTGTTTTTTTGTAGGCTAAAACACACAATACATTCATAAATTATCACACCGTGTCTTAACATTTAAAGAGTCCCACCACTTCGCCACGAAGATTAAAGGCTAACAACTCGATTCAAGTGACTACCACAGAATAAATACAAGTTACAGGTCTTAAGATCATCAACTGTATGTAGTGGCGTTAAGTCAAACCGGGAGAGAGATTTTACATTCAGTGCAAAAACAAAGAGAAAGTATCCAGTCTATTCCCTAGAGTGCTCTCACGTGATGTGGCCGCCATTCGCCGCTGCGTGTTTTTCCTGTTCCGACTTTAACGACAGAGCGTGACCTGCAAAAGTACAATGGGTTCGAGTTTGTGACGAGAAGATAATGTTACGTTTAGAGGAAGTCTATTCCCTCGTAGGTCTGTGGTAGTGTTTCAAAGAGAAGTTTGCATTCTCTGTTATTGTTTGTACAAATTTACCTTTTGCTATACATAGACAAGGGCTGGAATAAAAAAAAAAAAAAAAGAAGAGATTTGTGTTAAGTCTACATTACAACTCGCACCGGCACGGGACGTGCTGCGTTTTAAGCGCATGCGTGAAGGCGTCTGTGTGTGTGACGTTCCATCAGAGAAAAAAAAAAAAGGCACTAAAACCACTATTCTACCTCGAAGCACATGAAGGTGATGAGAAAACAGCGCGGTAGCTATATGCCTTAAGGCCTCTTCCACTGGCCTGATGGTGAAATCAATAACGTGATGCGATGTTCCCCGTGCCAAGTGCGTGAAGGGACTGTACATGCGATGTAAACCATACTTGGAAGATGGCTGAAAGGTGAAGACTGTGGTCTTTGGGCCCTAATCGTCATCTAACATCTATCGGGTACATCATCTCTCTACGATCACAACATTAAATATAGCAAAACCTCCAATACTGCACGTTTCTCCCCTCCACCCCAGACACGCCAGTGACAAGGGGGCTGCTACTAAAGACATACATAAGCGAACCTCACACGTTTGCGAATGAAATTATATATTAAGACATTTCAGTGAAGATCGGCACAAATGATTATTAAAATTCTGCAATATAAAAGCCTACCATGGCAGGAAGGAGAAAAACCAACCAAAAAAAAAAAAAAAAAAAAAAAAAAACCTTAGTCCAGACTGCAGGTGGTGACCCTTTGAGATTCCAGCTTTTGGAACCAGCCTCTGTGCTCAAGCCTAGTTGTGCAGCTGCATCTCAGACCCAAAGCAGTCTTGAAGAGGAGGGGAGGAGGGGGGTGTTGCAGGTGGGTGGTTGGGGAGGGTACAGGACCGGGCGGGATGGGACGGGTGCTGCTAGATGCTCTGGCAGCACTGCATCTTTGGTTTATTCTCAGTAGGTTGCACCTGGATGGACACCACATTGTTGCTCGGTGACATGTCATTGTCTCGGCGGTCAGACATCTGCTTTTGGGATACGATCCGGTAGATTTCTGTAAAACGGAAAGAGATACAGATGCTAAAATGATGCAACAATCCAGGAACTGCTAATGAATACGGACCTTGTGTTGCCATAAAAGCCTATAAACTCTACAGTTATTACTGGCTATCCGGGGCAAACACAATTTACAGCATCGCAACGGACTATGATGCTTTTGAAACATTTATTATTTGTTCCTCCTCTGCAGATGCCAGGAGCGGAACAGAGGAGCAAAAGAAGACCGAAACTCTCTATTGCAGTCACGTCAGGCGAGAGAAACCTACCCGACCAAAGCAGGGCTTTTGATGAGTCATTCATAAGGATATGGCCTTCAGCCAATCATTTACGATCTTTCTTTTCCTTTCAGACAAATACACAGTCGCTTCCTCGAGATTGTTTAGTGTGCATTTCCTTATTCATGCGTTCCTCATTGCAAAAATTAAAAAATAAATAAAAATATTCTTCACCTATCCGCTGCATAGTTTTTCAAAGGACACTCACCAGTCAGGATGGTCTGAAAAGCGGTCTCTACATTAGTGGAATCCAGAGCTGAGGTCTCTAGGAAGGACAGACCATTTTTCTCTGCAAACATGAGGGGACATATATCAACGGACATGGTAACGATGTATGCAAAAAACCCAAATAAGCCCTGGCTATGCACACTTACAGTAATTTATTTAGAGTTAAAAGGTGTACTTGGAAGAGTTTACTGTGGATCTAACCTGCAAAAGCACGTGCTTCGTCAGTGGGCACGGCCCTAAGGTGACGCAAGTCGCTTTTATTGCCCACGAGCATGATGACTATGTTGCTGTCTGCGTGGTCTCTCAGCTCTTTAAGCCAACGCTCCACATTTTCATAGGTCAGGTGCTTGGCGATGTCATACACTAGAAGGGCCCCAACAGCTCCCCTGTAATACCTGTAGATCAGCATGAGAAATAAATCAGAAGTAGACGAAAAAGCGCTCAATAAGTACACTTAAAGTAAAAAAAACAAAACAACCACATTAACCTGATCATCCTAATCATTTATGTCAATCAATCATGTAAAAATATATGAAACTACTTTTGGGTTTGGGAGGTCACAAACTTCCTTCATCTGTATGTTAATACGAGTTAGGAGTGCCATTTACATTTATTCATTCAACAGACACTTTTATTTGAAGCTACTTACAGTTGAGGAACACAACCAGTGACTATCTTAAGATAGCAATAAACACAAGAAGTGCCTGTTAAACAAGGTCTCAGTCATCATTCAAAATAGCAAAAGATATAACAGGAAAGGATCAAAGATAATAAAAGTGAAGACAGACTTTTTAATGAGTAGTTAGATGATGACAAAAGAGACAAACTTACAGGGGTTCCTTGAAGATTTTTTACATTGACTTTGAACACTGAGTTCAGGTTTGTTCACACTCAAAACAATATCTATAAAAGTAACTATGATGTTAACTATACTGTTATTGCTTTCACAGCAACTCACAATCACTTTCTGTTTATCATCAACCACTAATAGCAGTTCTCTTCTGTGCCATTTTAAATGCATGAGCTCTAAGTGGATTAGTCACACATTCTTCAAATATATCTTATTGTAATATTTGTGGTGTTGACATCTAGATATAGAATGCTTATTAAATGTTCACAAGTCAAACTTATCCTTGATGTCAATGAGCTTTTTTTTACTTAAAAAGAACAACAAATTTAAAAAATATATAAACTGTCATCCATAAAATGAGGAATAACATTTGACATTTAAAGAGCCTTACGCTGAAGTGATGGCCCGGTAGCGTTCCTGTCCAGCTGTGTCCCAGATCTGAGCTTTCACTGTCTTCCCATCCACCTGAATGCTACGTGTAGCGAACTCTACTCCAATAGTGCTTTTGCTCTCAAGGTTGAATTCATTTCGGGTGAAACGAGACAGCAGGTTACTCTTCCCCACACCAGAATCTCCAATCAAGACCACTTCAAAATAAAACACATCAAGGTTTCACATCTGATTTCAAATAAAAGCCATAACCTCTTTACACAGGATTAGTTCCCTCAACAATTACAATTATGTCATTTTTTTAACCTCATGTAAACCCAAAATAATTTTTCACATCTTCAAAACACAAATAAAGACATTTTAATGAAACCATCCGTCTATTCTATCAAAACGCTGACCGTTCAGAAACACGCCTGTTCTGTGTTTACCACGTTTGATAAATTCTATATACATGCATTGATCAATATTTAGATACAAATAAAAGACCAATATACAAACTCATTGTGACTATTTAGAAGTCTCTGTGTTTGCTATGAAATCATGTGTGTTTCCAAGACAAACCAAAGAACTATCCCTTTAAATAGGCCTGTGAGTGATAAATCAAAGACACTTCTGTCTAAAATAAAATAAAGGAACAAACCTCTTCGCATTGGGAAACTGAGTGTTTGTGTCACAACCAGATGCCACAGCCTGATTTAAAAGTGAAGTGCATTTAAATAAGTGGCAAAAACGTCATTGTTGAAAATATGACCATTTTTGGTAACAACTTGTTTTGATAACATAACGAGTTTCAACTTGGACTCGTAGAAACGTTCTAATCTTATTTAAAATCATGCACGCTGAAAACGCCTAAACTACTAGAGAGCTATTTTACTACGAATCACATGCATGCACGTAATTTCCTAACTGATGACACAACATATCACAGTAGTGAAACCTCACAAGCTGCTAGAACAACGGATTGCAAAAATCACTAAAACGAAGAGCAACTTATTTCAGGTACTTGTCCCAAAAAGACAGATGTGTATATGCTTTCATGAAGGAAAAACAACATGCATTCGTACAGAGAGGCCGCGTCACCTGACACCTTATATCTTATATTTACTTAAAAGACAATACCAATAACCTGACATAAACAAATGTACATTTATCAACCAAAACATGTAAAGCCCGTCATTATTCACGTTATTCCAGAACCGTATTAGTTAATTTTTTTCGCTAAAACACAAAAGGCTTTATGACAGCCTCAATCGCCGTTTATTTTAAATGTACCGAAGAAGAAGTAATGAAAATGAATGAAGGTTTAAGTTGTCCCAAATACCTTCTGTGTCGTCCACAGAAAAAAAGAAAGCGATACATTCTTGAAAAAACAATAGGGGAAAAACAGGCCGTTTCCAATTTCCGCCTGCTCCGTTAAACTCCTCCGGCGACAGCCTCGGCTAACTTCTGTTAGCCGCTTCAAGGTGTGGTCCGATCTACGGTAAACTGTGTATTATGTGATAACCGTTACCCATGTGAAGTCGATGTGCCCTAACTGAGCATTATTTCACATAAATTGACAAACACTACAACGATACTATTTCAGCCGAGGATCAGGAGTTTGCTTGGGCTATTGGAAATCAGCTAGCCGGTTAGCTGGCCTTCAGTGTTCAATAATAAAACCACACCAACTAACAATAACCACGGTTATCAGATCCGCTTTAACTTGTACTCTCGAGACAAATGTACGCTGTACTCACCTTTAAACAAGTAGTCATATTCGTCATCTCGCGTCCCCATCTCGATTAAAACAAAAGCGCAAACAATGGAAGAATGTGAAGGAAAAGTGGAGCCGACCCGACCCTGTCCTCTCCGCAGCTGCACTGCAGTGTATTTGTGATTAGGCTGTAGCCATGCTAGCAAGTTAGCAAGCAGGCGACCCAGCGAGCAACTCCCGAAGTCTTCCGGGTTAGAGCTTTTACAGAATGTTAAAACAAAAGCCTTGATATAATATTATTTTTTTTTTTTAAAAAACAAAAGCTTTCATTAAGCTGAAGGCGAGATTCCATTATAATGTAAAGAAATGCACTTTGTATATTGCGTAAAATATCGTGTGCCTTGTTTTTGTTGTTAAATGGTAGCGTGTCCGTGCTTTCATGTTTAAAATACTAATTTTACTGTTTGATACGTAATATGTGCTTTGTCAGAAATTAAAGATTTTTTTTTTTGGTAGAACAGAATACACTACTTTCATTGAAGAGGAACATAGCAGAGGGCTAATATAAGTTATTTGTATTTGATCATGCGTATTTGATCATCAAAAACTGTAGATTGGAGGTGGGCCGCAGGGCGGTTCCATGGTGTAATGGTTAGCACTCTGGACTCTGAATCCAGCGATCCGAGTTCAAATCTCGGTGGAACCTAGCTTTTCGTTCTTTTTCACTAAGAAATGTTGATTTGGATTTACTAATAATAGTAAACAGGAACGTGAAAAGCTTTCTGTGTAAAGGTTCATTGATTAGCTCAAACACTGGGACAAATTAATCATTATTAATTTAGGCTATTATAAGTATTTTTGTATATTACAAAAAGGAAAAGCGAATATTGTTCTTATCAGTCTGAAATAAAATTAAAAACCGCATTCTTTAAGGGTTTTCTAACATATACAATATATTTATAATACGTTGAAACCTTACGTACGACCACTAGGGTGCAGTATTGTGTGTGTCTTGAGTCACAAAATATCCAAAATGGTTGAAATGCACTGAACATGTGATTGCATAGATACAAACAATGGGCTTCCTGTCATTTAGTAATCTAAAACATACAGTTGTACCTTCTTTAGGTAGATGAAAGGCAATGGGAAAGTCCATGGTTCACAATGAGTCACATAAGAAACATATTTCAGATTCAAATTGATGTATATTCATCTCATGTTTAGCCACCTATAATGAGTGGATAGTGTGGAAATGACAAGGACAGTAATGCCACCAAAAGTATTTAGTCATTCTGTAATTATACTCTTAAAAATATCATATTCCATACTTTGTTGCACAATCATAGCACCCAAGCCTGTGACTCATAACAGACAACCATGTGCATTTCCTGGCAATGTATACCAGACCTTACTGCCAATTATTTTGAATACTCTATTGAATACAGATTACAGCTATAAGAAAGTTTTTTAGGCTACTTCTTAGATTTAAACCAGCATTTAAACATTCATTAATTATTTCAGCATGCTTAACAAATGGCTTTTTTTTTTTTTTTTTTGCTTTTTTTTCCCCCACAATAAGTGTAGTGAAGTCTTTTTATTCAGATTTTTTAAGTTGGATTTTACATCCTCAGCATTTTTTTCCATGAAGCACCTAAATATTATTAGAGACTGTAATTAAAAGAATTAAAGAGATTTTATTTATTCTCAATAGTGATACTGAGGCCTTAGATTCTGCATACCTTCCGTGCTCTGTTGTAACACGACTGACATTGAAAAATCACAGTACTTATTGGCCAAAATATAGACTGGAAATGTTTCCTTTAATATCATTTTATCACAGAATATCTATTGTAGTCTGTTCCTAATGTAAAATCGAAACAATTCAAAAATAATCAGGAGACGTTCTAGTAATTATCCTCTGGTGCTTTGCAGCAAACTGTACATGACTGTAATCAGCAACATTTTTGATGTATATTCTGTAGGTCTGCCATTATTGTAGTCCTGTTGCTGACTCATATTTGAAAAGAATCGCTTGCTGGACAGTTGGGGGGTTTCCTGCATTGTAAAGTGTGTTCTTATACCAACCAATGGGCAATGTAATGCCTTTCATTTTTGTCGCTATTAAATATTCTAATATTTTAGGTGTTTTCCTCTTAGATCACGTGAAAAAATAAACACATAATATACTAGAAGAAAAAAATGTTTATGTAGAGGTTTCTTTTCAGCTTGCTTTAAAGCAGTTGGTATAGTTTTGCAAGTGAAATGTTATTGGGGGGCTTACATTTTAGAATATATAAAATGGCAAACGGGGATATTTCTCAGTTCAGTCATCAAAATGTAATTGAAATCTCTCTTGTTATAATCCATGAAGTTGAAGTTGTCTAGTTGTATGTGTATTGTGTATAATAAATAAACACATACAGCGTTCATTTAGAAATTTACAGATATTCTAACATATATAAACATAATATATTACACTATATACATATTTACTAGATAATATATGTGTGTATATATATATATATATATATATATATATATATATATATATATATATATATATATATATATATACACACACACATATATATAAATTGTGCATATTATGAATGTGATTTAAGCTGATTAATCATTTGACAGCACTAGTTTTAATGCAATTCAATAAAATGTAATAGAATATTAGCCATTGCAAATAGCAAAATTATGAATTTAAAAAGTCTTATCCACCAACCTCAATTCAAAATTCAAGTTTGGGTTTATTTGTTATTCTAATCATACACAAGCACACAATGAAAGATAATAACATTACAGCTCCACAGGGAAATTACAGAGAAACTGAGGTAGACACAAACAGAGGACACATATCCAAACACATAAATATGATTTTTAAAATGTAAGTACAGACAAAAAAAAATCGTATTTTTTAGATAAACACATCAAGGTAACATATATATGGCCAGCCGGAGTGCTACCACAAGTGGGTTATGTATAAACTCCACTTCAAAAGGAAACCAATTTCTAGCCTAACAAACATAAGTGCTACACAAATGGAGAATCCTGTGAAGGTGTGTAGAAATGTGCCGCATATTGAATTTCACTGGTAGACTACTGGGTTTCATCAAACTCTGTGGTAGGCGCAGGCAGAGATCAGCAACAGCAGCCTTCAAGCTCTAATCAGATTTTTCAGCTGCTTCCATGCCAAATGTATTCGGCTCAACTCCAGTCTCAGATTCACATCCAAACATTAAAACTCAAAACAAATCTGTAACACTCTAAAGGCTTTTACAGAAGTGAAAACAAACAAGAGAAATGTTGCACTTCATACTCCAGAGTGAAGTTCCAAATCCCGTATTTTGATGGATGCCAAAAAGGCCATACTAGGTTGACTGTTGATGTCTGAAACTCTAGTCCTGCCATTTGGGTGGCCAGCATGTGGCCTTTGGAAGCACAAAGCTGTAGGACTATATCACAAGGGGCTGGTGGATGTCCTCCTAATCCTTCTGATGTTTATGGCTTTGCGCAGCTTGTTGGGTGGCCAGCAAGCATCCACTTAAACTGCTTTATTAAATCATTCATCTGGGTTTAGGAAGTGTTCTGGGTGTCTTGATGAAGAAACCTGAAGCACTTTGAAGATGGCCTTCAGTAGCTGTACTCTCTTGGGTGCTTTGCAGCACCTTTTGATCTCTTAACCTTCTAAACAAACATTCTCTCGCAGCACATTAACTCCCACATCAAAATTAGCATCGCATATGTCCAAGTATGTTGTTTTTCCAAAATCATCTATTTAAATGCAACTTTTCAGTGGATATCTGTGTCAGTTGAGAGACAGTTTAAGAATGTAATTACAGCGGCAATCCGCCCTCATCAGACCTTCTAGAATGGCATGGAACGTCTGAGTCAGTGGCACATTTTGTTGGCGGTCACACCATTACCTAAAAAACAATTCTGTGTCTGGTGAGGGCTGTATTGCCATTTCCAAAGCCCTGTTACACAGTGCAGGATCAGGGTTAGCTAACAAACTTCCCCTAGGGCCATACTCACTATAACTTTGTCCTTGGGTAAGATGTGAATGAGACTGACTCTATAAACTTCCCCCGCACAATGACCGCTAATGGACATCAGCAATAATAATAATACAAAATGGAATGAAATATATTGACTTATGTTACATTGCCATATTACGACATAATGTCCAA
Source organism: Puntigrus tetrazona (assembly GCF_018831695.1). Lineage (NCBI taxonomy): Eukaryota > Metazoa > Chordata > Actinopteri > Cypriniformes > Cyprinidae > Puntigrus > Puntigrus tetrazona. The sequence continues at coordinate 10,255,704 of NC_056709.1, read as the reverse complement.
GGGGAGTATCGAAATAGTTGGTTGTCTGAAATAATTCTTATAGTCAGTCCCAGCCAAAGTGTTTCTGTAATGACACTAGATCGTTTTTCATATTTAAAAGTAGTAAACTGTAATAAAATAAATAAATGAAATAAAGTGACTTATTTTATTTATTACTATACTACCGATCTATGTGCTAAAATAACTAAATATGAAATAAAAATACATTTTAAAAACAAATAAAAACACTAACAAAAACTGTAGGCTAATTAAACAAGCTGTAAACTAAATATATCAAAAGAACAATTAATTGATCTCTAACTCTAACAAAATGAATTCATATTCTGTGACATCTTATATAGAAAACAAAAGGGTTCTTTTCTATCTAAAGCAGACCTATGGAGTGCAAAAAGCTCAACATTTCCTGCTCAGAAAGCAGATAGAACCTTATTATTCCTTATAACATATAATAATAATAATAATAATAATAATAATAATAATAATAATAATAAAATAGTACCACAAATATACTAAACTGACACTACCACTGTTTTACATTTAGGTTAATTGTATGATCTAGTCTGCTGTCACTATCTATCCAAAAAAGCACACTGAATATTTTTAGTTTGCATCTCTCATATAACTCCGGGTCTTTTGTGCTTGTTATTTACCACCGACTGTATCTTTAAATCCCACTTCCAAGTGCAACACTTTCAAACACATTCCGTCAATAACGTTTAGCAGCGCAGGCTTTATATGGACTACCTGTCGGGACGCCCCCACATTAAATCAACGACGGTCCCCGGAATGTTCGGCTGACGTCACGGCTTGCTGGCAGTCACGTGCCCCAGTGGCAGGTTTTCATAAGCGCTTGCGTGAGTCTGGAGCTGAGCGCATCTCTGAAAGCGTATAGGGAAGATGAGGCACAGCCCTCCCGGAGGGAATGTTTATACGTGATAGAGGAATAATTTATTTGTCTGATGAAAATGGACGGAAATACATAAGGGCCTTCTGCAGTCCAGTGATTAATAATCAAAATAACGGTCCGTGTTTCAATGAGCGTGTCCTCTGAATCGTCGACCTACTGAAACAGTGAGTGTACGATCCTCGTATCTATTTATTGGTCACGAACATTTATTTGCGTTCTGTTTGTAATTCCAAACGTTAAAATAGGCGATAAGTGATGCATACGAAGCGTTTTAGGTCAATCTGTGTTATGAAAATGTAAGACTGACCGGCGATGGAGTGACTGCTGTCATCACGCGTCCGTAATTGTGCGCTTGTTTTGATTCTGATACTGTATTTACACACCATGTGATCAGAGTCATTTATCGGTGAAGCATATTAGAAATATATTTCTATTGGTATAATTCAGGATTTTGAGCTTCTGTTGTAAATTACATTGGCCCTTATGATTTATGAGTTATTGTAAGACTGACCCAGCCCAGCTGTCTGGATGCAGTATCATCTTCATATTTCTATTTTACCACGTTTTTTAGATATTTGTTAATTAATATAGCTTAACATGCAATGTTCTGTTATTTTACTGGAATTTAAAATGGATCTATAATGATAAAAAGGATCACTACAATGTCAGTGCTGGTGCGATGTGGTCTGCAGGGCCAAAACAGCCATAGGCATTAAAGCAATGTGGTAGTAATATATCTGTTAGTGGTATTTTTTATGATTTATTTGTAAATTTGTACATTTTGTTCTCCCAGTTCTGAATATGAGGGTTAAATCCTTTGGTATAGCTACTCAACAGGGTGCCATGCTCAAATACAGATCATAAGAGTTACTTTTGTCTGATGTGATAATGTGACGCTGTAGTTGTTTGAAAGAAAAAGCCCGGGTGAGCAGAGCATGAAAAATTTGCAAATGCTTTTCAGAGAGGTTAAGGAAGATTTCTCACAGCATCCATCATGTATTGTGGTGATTTGGCTTTTATCCAGGATTTAGAGCCATTGTGATATGTATCTTAATTCAGATTTTTAAAAAAACGCAGTGCGTTCATAAGCATGTCTTCACGTTGAACTGCAATATTCCCCAGTGTATCCTTTTAAAATTATTAAAGCATCAGTATGATTTTAATAAGTATGACGCTTCAGTCGTTCACTATTATTAACAGTATGTGCTTAACTAGCTTCAGAAATGTATGCTTTAGTTCAGTTGGGCGTTCCTTTCAAGTGCATCATGACATTACAGTAAATGTTACATTAAAGGGAAACGTCTGTTGAAACATTTTCAGTAATAAGACTCTTGGTTGTTTTCATCTTCCCGTCCACTTTGGAAAGCCTGCATGGGCAGAGATTGTTTTGAAACTCCAGATGTTTGCCAGAATTTGTCCCTTGACAATAGGTTGAATAAGTGCATGGCTTTATAAGTGTCTTCTAACTCAAAAGTTGTAGTAGGTGGGTTTGAGTTGGATCTTTAAAGAGAAAAGAATTCCTGCCTGTCCTGTACCTCAGTAAAGTCTTCCTGACAAAACATTTCCACATAGAAATAGCTTGCCTGCCTCCTCCTATCCGAAGTATGCAGATGTCTGCTTGTTTCCCGGCATGGTGCAAAGGAATCAAATGTCCGCCCCGTGTCTTAAGCAGGACCAGATGCTCGGCCAAATGTGCTGCATTAGTTCCCCCTTCTTGTGTTTTCCTCCAGGCCTCCCTGCTGTCCCAGAACTGTGCAGTATCGGGAGCCTGTTGGTCCACGGAGCCCTTACCCAGGACCACAGCCCATAGCTTCAGCACAGCTGGATAAGATCACACTTGTTTTTATGGACAGGCTGTTAAATTGGCTTATCCTGTTGCTCTTACACGACATAGGTTGGTGAAAGAAGGGCAAAGCTTAGCATGTGCCTCCTACAGCAGTACTAAGATAAAATTATTAGAAAATGGTGTTTGTTATGCTGTGAGTATTTTGTTTTGTTTATTCTGCTCTGATATAATGAGTCATAAAGATATACTCTGTGCAGAAGGAGTTTTAATGTAAATGAGCAGTGTCAAAGTCTTTTTAGGTCAAGGCCCAGTTTGGTTGAAACATCACCATGAGAGCTGATTTTTGTTTATTTTTATTATTTTAACATCATATAATACTAAACTGTAAAAACATCCATAAAAAGTGCACTTAACTGCATTGTTTTGTAAATATGCAATCACTGAATAATATTCTGTCAGAAAATTACTGCTACAGTTTCAGCCTTTTGTTTTTGTTTTGTTTCTTTTTTTATACTATTAGCATTTGATGAATAATACATTTATAATTTTTCAATAATTTTAGTGTCTTTGTTTTTCCCATGAATTAGATCACATCATGATTACACTCACGGCCTCCTGTAACTGTCAGATTTATGTCCATTATGTGAGTCTGTTTTTCGATTCTGTGGCATCATTCTGTATTGCGTTGTGCTTTCTGTACTGTGTGAACTGGAACTGTCCAGTCATTTAAACTGGAAAAGGGAACCATCGATCTCTTACTCCAGTTCTTTGGAATGACAAGTATTAAGTCGGTCGGAGATCAGAGAAGTAAAGGAGTTCCTTATTTCTCTCTCAGCAGCAAGATAGGATGGCTCAGGCATTAAGTGTAATTTTCTTTCATGGGTTCTCCATGCCAGGATTTCCGCTGCGTAGGACCCATGTTGATTTGTCTGATGAAAGTGCCATTTCCAACGCACATCCGGGCGTTTTTGAGTTCCTCATTGACGTTGCCATGGTGTTTCTCAATAAAGTAGTGACTTCCTATGAGTTATCTGAAAAGTGTTGAGTCAGAGCAAGAGTCTCTGTAATTGCATCACATAACAATGAAATCTGCCTCAGGGCTTTCCAATGCGCAATATGCCTTATTACAATATAATGACAATATAACTCTCTGCATGTTTATCCAAATTTGCCTAGAATTTCTTTCTAACCTGTCGGGTTATGCTGTTTCCTTTCCTCCCCAGCAGTTGTTATTGAACGGTTGATTTGTGATTGCGAGGTCCTCATTACTGCATCATTATCCCTACCAAAGAGTGAGCTTTCTGCTCTGTGACTCATTTTATTAGTTTTATGTAAGTATTTTCTCTCCACCATTACATTTTTAAGGCGAATCATGAATATTTGCTGGCTTTTCTTCATGGTTGCCATGGTGAGGATTATAATTTCTCTCTGCTGATGGTAGAGAGGGCACAGTCAGTCTCTGTGGATGGCGTGGTTGTTGGACCGAGAGATTATGTCTATATATAATCCTAAATCTCTCACATAACATGTGACACATCTGCTACATTTTCTCCTCACTGTGTTTGGTGGACTTTCTGTTGTATATGTCTAGAAACAATGTGGGTGTGATTGGATCTTTGATTGTTTCTGCAAGCAGATTGATGGATTTATGTTATGTCTGCTGTGATGTTGTTGAGCACAATATGTGAAATCAGCTATAGGAGGGACATCTGGAACAAAGTGTGAATCAGTGTCTTTGTCAGTGTCGCTGGACAAGGGACAGAGAGAGTGTTCTAGAGACCCCTCCTTCAAAGCCCAAAGGTTTATAAGGATGAGAAGGATTAGAGTTCTAAGGCCTGTATTTATTCTCGGCATCTAACCAGGATCATAAAATTTGCCGGTGATTTGTCACCATTTCCAAAATATTTGGTAGAAACAGCAACTTCCTGTTTCACATTATCAGCATCACTGGTTCCTCATAAAATAAATTTCTTTACTGCTCAACTTCGTCATAGCAAAAGAACTAGTCAGTAGGTTAGTTTCAATTCCTAAGCTCTTAAGCCATGTCCCATGACTCTGTTGACCATTACTGTAAATCACAGAGAAGCCATTGGCTATAAAGCTGCAAGACACCAAAGACCTTTCAGATGGTGTCCACTATAATGACGATGGTACTAGGCGTGTAATGGTTTACTTTTCTAGGCTCACGTTGGTACAGTTCAATATTCGATCAGGGAAAAAAAGACCACTACTATTTATTTATGTAAGAGTACTCTGTATTAGATGAAAATCACTAGAAAGTTTATATTTAAAAAACATTTCTTATTCCAAATTCATGTTTGTGTACCCTAGTAAAAACTATGCAGTACAAAGCAAATCAGCTTATTATAATAATTTCTTAAGGATCATGTGACATTGAAGACTAGAGTAATGGCTTCTAAAAAGTCAGATTTTGTAGTATTTTAAAAGCCCCAGGCCTCTTTTTGAAAGAGAAGGAATCTCTAATTAAGATATCAGTGCTTGTTGTATTAGTGAGGCTCATGGTGACAAACTTCACATTGATGCATATAAAAGGAATTCCCTTTGTTGTCTGACCTTTTCAAGTAATTTTCTTCTTCCTTCCTGTGCACTTGAGCAGGTACAAACTACATGACTCATGATTCAAAAGCATAATAGGAAATATTCCTTTTTCTCCAGCAAGAACGGTTAATTGCTTCCGTCTGTCCAGTTTATATTTCTCACAAAGATTGTTATATGAATATGTGCTCTGCATCTGTGGATGTGTAATGGTCATATCCTTTTCTAAGCACATAAGGAGTAAATCTATCCAGGGTAAGAATGGTATTTCCTAGGAGTGTTGTATAACTCGCACTGCATATGCTGATTGGTTTTTAAAAATCCCTCCCGGTTTAAAGAAGGATGTTTTCATTCGTGAGGATGTTCGAATCTGAACACCTGGCATTATTAAGCAAGAGTGTTTATTAGGCTGCAGTTTCACATTTCTGTGCTCACTCTGTTTACATCACTCTCTTTTTCCAGCATATATAGTCCTCGTTTTATGGGGATGATCGAAGATGGAAGACAAAAGCCTTCGTGTAGCAGACTACTTTGTGGTGGCAGGACTCACCGACTCGTCTAAGCCCCTCGAGGAAGATGTCCACCCTGAGGATGGAGGTCATAGGACTTCAGCCCAGCTAAAGGCGCCCATCACTGATGTGGCTGTGGTGATTCGCTCCCTAGGGGAGGAAGTACCTCGAGGATATATCTGCGTTGAATGCACCCCCTCTGGACTTCCTGCCGAACTGAATGGAGGAAGCCTCATGGGGCCGCAGATCTTCCTCTGCTATAGGAGAGGCAGAGACAAACCGCCGCTCACAGACTTGGGGTAAAACATCTAATCTTCACATAAGAGTGTTCCAAAACCTAGTAAGCTACCTACTTAGAGAGTATTGGAAGTCGTCTTCTTGAAGCAAAGTCTGTTCTTTGACAAAGTCGGTGACAAAAAGATTGTAGACAAAGATACTGACTATAAATGTACCCATTTTTCTTGAAGAAAAACGTTACAACTACACTCTTAAAATTTTATATTTAACTAATATTTAACTAATTACTAATTTGCTTATTAGAATATCATGTAGTTATTTCAGCAACATGCTAAAATCCAATTCTACTGGAATAAGTCATGTCTCTTGCAGATACCATTTAGGATGCTGTATTTTAGGGTAGTTATAATGCAGGCAGTAGACAATGAGACAGCTCAATTGGTTTTGGGACCTGTTGTGTTTTCACTTTTGTTTTGCAGAATCTTTACTATCCTCATGTCCTTTGTTTCATGATTCTTAGCGTGCTCTTTGAGTGGAAGGAGAAACTGAAGCCGGACTGTCAAATTATACAGACCACACCCTCTGGCCGCCCCGCTAATATCAGTAGCTCCTCCTCCCAAAGGATCTACATAACATATCGGCGTGCCTCTGAGAATCACTCTCACGCCACGCTGGCTGTCACAGACATCTGTGTCATTGTTCCCGGCAAGGGAGAGACACCACCGCATGCTTTCTGCAAGGTGGACAAGAATCTCAACAGCAGTATGGTGAGCTGAACTGTCACCCTATCCTGCTTAAATGACCAGTTTAGAGGAAAAATGCTTGCCCATGATAGTTTTTCTAGCAGTACTGGTCATCCATGGAATTCTTGCTAATCAAAGAACCTTGTTCAGACAGGAAGCACTGAACTGCATTAAAATCTAAAGATTTAGGCCCAGATTTACTAAATGGGGTAAATTGGCATTAGAACAAAATTCCATAAAACCACTGATGGGAGGAGAAAATTCTATAAGTGATTTACTGACAATTCATGCATTAAAGAACACAGACGCAGTCAGATCATTTCCATAATGACCAGTGCAATCTACCAAGAGAAAATTACCACCTGCTTTAAAACGTGCTTTTTTGGGGTGTTAAATAATGGTGCAAATACCAGTTAATTGACAATCTCCTCCCATAAATTTTGCATCTGAAACTCCCATTCAACAAGGTCAGGCACAAAAATAACGTTCACGGCTTCACCGCAAGTATTTCAACACCAAGACACGGCTTGCGTGTTTTTTTTGTGATGTCAGCCAATATTTAAGAGATTTTCTATAAATATCAGCTTATCAGTATTTCCAAAATTTTAGTATTGGTCAAACCTTGCTCAAAGTGTTTTCGGTGGGTAGTTTTCCTTAAATTATAAGTAATAACATCAGATCACAGCAATCATCCTTTTACATATCCGTATAAAATCAACTTAATTTCTCTTTTTCTGCCTTCACAGTGGGGGTCCTCTGTGTACTTGTGCTACAAAAAATCTTTGGCCAAAAGCAACACACTTGCATTCAAAGCAGGTATTGTATCTCTGTCGTCTTGAGTTGTTTTTCAGTTTGTGTTTTTGTTGTGCATCTTGCAATGAACAGTAGGAGGGAAAGGATGCGTTCACATCAGAGCAGTAGGATACGACTGCAGATGAATGAAACCTGATACTCCCATGTAGCAAGAACAACATGATGTCATTGTTAAGCTCAGTGCTCTCAGCAGCAAAAAAATCTAGGCTTTAACTGCTTCCTGCGATTAGCTTGTCATATGGAAGACTGGGTCAAGTAATTAATTACAAAGCAAGCGATGCAGGATCAGTAATAACTGTTGTCTCTGACTGAGCTATACAGCCTAATTGAGGGTTTGTATGGGGTGTGTGCAGGTCTTTTGTCCAGATATCCAGAGGAGGATTATGATTCCTTTCCTTTGCCTGAATCCGTTCCCCTGTTTTGCCTGCCGATGGGAGCGTCGATTGAGTGCTGGCCCTCTCATACTAAATATTCTCTTCCTGTCTTTTCGACATTCGTTCTCACAGGCGCCTCTGGAGAGAAGGTACAGAGAAAAAATTCACGCACGAGCACGCACAAACATTTAGATTTTCTGCAGGTTTTCTTTTTACTGCAGCACCATCATTCAAATCAGACACAGAAGAAGGTGAATTGTCTTGTCTGGTTTAGCAATGTGCGAAGAATTTAAAGCAGCTAGAAACCAGCGCGGGCGGAATATCAAAACTGCCCATGAATAATGGGCCTCAGAAAAGAATCGAAAATAAGATGAACATGTGTAATTGGCCTGTTTAATAATGCATTGCTAAAGTGCTGTTTGGGTCAGCTCAATTATGTCAAACACATCAGTACACTCAGCTCACTCTCCTCAGCCGAACAAGTCTCAAGGCTATTTGTGCTGCAGTATTGTATAATTTATTCATTTAGGTGAGCGGCTTCAAAGAAACATGGCTAAGCTGAGATATTTCTGATCTAAAAGTCTGCAAAAATAAATCTTCCGTATCACTTTCTCACTGGGTGGATTTGAGAAAAGCCTTTTGAAATAGATACTGTTGGTGATTGCTTTCAAGAAGTCTAAAATAGTTGCCATTGTGCACTTTAGAAATGTAATAACGTCATGAGGGTGTCAAGAAAGCTTTTTTGTTTTCTAAAATGTAAACCATCTCAAATCCTAGAAGGTGTTCATGAGTCTGTCTTTTGCTGTCTTTTAGGTTTACGGTGCCGCCATCCAGTTCTATGAGCCCTACCCAGAAGAACATTTGACTGACAAGCAGTGTTCTCAGCTGGGCCTGCAGGCTAACGGGCTCAGGCCTGATGGATCCATGACTGTTCACACCAACAAAAGCATCTGCCTTCTCTCTCACTGGCCCTTTTTTGATGCTTTCCGTAACTTTCTGACCTTTCTTTACCGATACTCCATCTCAGGTCCACACACTCTGCCCATTGAAAAGTGAGTTGTAAGGACAATTTTAGCCAAAATTGCCGAGCTAAAACGCTTTGCGGCCACTAAAAAGTGTTTTTTTATTTGTCCTTAGGCATATTTCTCATTTCATGCACAAGGTTCCTTTCCCTTCCCCACAAAGGCCACGTATCCTGGTGCAGGTGAGTTTTGTGCAAATGGCATCTTAGTTTGATCACCGTCTTTCTTGAATGTGTCAAAACAAATGACATTGTGTGGTCAAATAGCTGCCAAACCTGGCCCTCATCTCACTGTGACCGCTTGTTTGTGTGCTTGTTTTTCACAGCTGTCTCCACATGATAGCCTGATGCTGAGCCAGCCTGTTTCCTCTCCGCTCCCTCTGAGGTAAATCAGACACAAGATACACTGACCATGTCAGATGAATGCTGATCAAAGCATGAAGTGTGGAAATGATACTTCTCAGGACCTGGTTAAGTGTGATATAGTTATAGCATGTTGAGACTCCTTTTTCTGAATTTAGCAATTACCTGAACACAGATCAATTGCTCATCTCATTGTTTTTTGGGTTTTGTTTTGGATTTTTATGTTATGTTATGTTATGTTTTTGTTTTTGTTTTGTTTTGTTTTGTTTTGCTATTCTTTGTTGTGGTTTGTTTTTGTATTTTTGGTTTGGCTTTATTTTTAGTGAGTATGCATTGTTTACATGCCTATTTTCTCTGCCCACAGTGGCGGACGGCTCTCTACACTGCTGTTGAACCTCGGCCCAAAAAATGCAGCGACTCTTCTGGTGTTGGCTGTGACTGAACATAAGATCCTAGTTCACTCTTTACGCCCAGCTGTTCTTACCAGCGTTACCGAGGCCCTGGTGTCGGTGAGTGGAAGACTATTCATTTTCACTCTTGCCTTTCCTATTTCTATTTTAAGATTATTACAGTATCAGTTTCTTTTGCTTTTTGTCCCACCTTTGGCTGTGCCTTGTCTGAACTTATTTTACGTGTTCCACAGATGATTTTTCCCTTCCACTGGCCGTGCCCATACATTCCTCTCTGCCCACTGGCCCTGGCAGATGTGCTCAGCGCTCCATGCCCTTTTATTGTAGGGGTGGATTCACGGTACTTTGATCTCTATGAGCCACCAACGGACATAAGCTGTGTGGACCTGGACACCAACACTATAACTCAGTGAGTGACCTTTTTACCTCTTCATAGTTCTGAGTTCCCAGGAGAGCCTCTACTGACCTTTTTTGACCTATGTTGTTGAGATGAAGTCATCTTTTATCACATAAGTCCACAAAGTAAACACTAATTTCCCAGTGTAGGTGATGATTGGTGTCTTTTGTGATATGAATAGTGCTTATGTTCATCAGAAATTCTAAGCAATAGCAAACATTTTTCAAGTGAAATTCCAAGTAATACCGTTCTTTATCTTTATGCAGATGGTTAAAAGATCAGGGTCAGGATATATGAGCAGTGAGGAATGTTGTAGTAAAGATAGGACCGTCAGTACCACCATGTGTTAAACACATGCGCATGTGTTGTTTGTTTGCCTGTATTCACCTTAAAGATTACAGACCTTGTAAAGCTACATTGAAACTATATAGCAGCCTTCAGTTATGTTGTTCACGGGCATGGACTCCTGTTTACCCTCACAAATGCTAAACATGTGTGGCCTATTTCAGCAAAGAAGAGCGCAGATCCTGACCTGGAAGATCCTGCCAAGAAAAGCCTGTAAACATCTGATCAACACTCTCAGCAATCTCTACCAGCAACTGGATGCGGGTTAGTAAGGACGGGTCACTGTGGTGTCAACCAAGAAATGATTTCACTTATCTTTTCTCCTTTTCATGACAATATGAGTTCACTTCACTGCACAGAAAGTACCACTCTTATTGGCCTTCTACTGTCCTTTTAGGCTCTGACAGTATCATGTTTATTACCTAACAATGTTTTATGAATGCTTGACCGAGTAAAAGCAAAACCAGTCATCCTTGAGATTTGATGAGGTTTAGAGACGAGGGCAGTTGGCTAGATAGAGGCGAAGTAAGCCTTTTTTTGAGTGCTGGAATACTATCTAATACATGAGAGCTGATTGATGCTTCAGTCTTTGAACCAGACTTTGAACTCAATTATTCAATGTGATTTTGGTTCTCAAAAACATCCTGTACTGGAATGTACTGACTCATAGAATTGGGCCTTAAGAGAGAGATTATTTATAGGTAAACTTTAATAAAAATGATGTGTTTCTGTATGCTAAGTGACTGTGTTCCCATATATTTTTAAGAGAACACTATGTGTCTGTTGAGTGGATGTTTAATAACAGACAAAGCCTACAATCTTTTTGACCTTTCTGAAGTGACGTGAAAGGAGCTTATGTACCGTACCCATATCTCAAATGGAGCCTACTATATCTTCATTACGGAGATATGCTACGTATATAACCTAGACATTATCAGTACATTTCTCCTTGTGCATGAAAGTTGCCTTGTACTCTATTTGGTGTAATATTTTGATTTATTTGCTTACTATGGCTGAATTTATTTGAGCAAAAATACAGTAATTACAATAATTATAGTAAATTGCAGTCCAATTTAAATGTGTTCTGTTTTAACATATTTTGAAATGAAAATAAAGGAAAATCTTACTGAATCTGAAATGGAAGTTCAGAAATAGTAATTTAATCTTCCATAGGTTATCATATGAGTCGTGAGGAAGGACAGATGGAGGCCTTCATGAGCGAGCGGGAACCTGGCAGTGGTGGGAAAAGTCTGGAAACCTTGGAGCTTGAGATCCAGGAGGCTTTCTTGCGCTTCATGGCAGCCATCTTGAAAGGCTACCGTTCATACCTGTTGCCCATCACACAGGCTCCATCTGAAAAAAGCAACTGACGCCAGTTCACTATTTGATCTGCAAGGTAAGCAGCCAAGATGGACGTGATGCCTGATTCCTATTTCTCCTGTCTCGATGTTTCAGGTTGTTTGTGAACATCAGGAACAGCTGTAATGGGGTTGCTTCATCAGCATCAAAACACAAAAAAACAATGCATTAAAATCTTGTTTTGACCCAACCACATACAGTGAGTCCACTGTGATGCATTAGTGGAATGCTGAAGCTCAGCAGCTGCTCAGAATGCTCAAATCTGGCCCTGTGCCCGTGGAGTCTGGCTTAAATCAGGCTTGAAATTATTGTGGCGATTTTGATAAAGCCCCATTGGAAATTAGACATGCCTGACAGGTCCAACAAACTGCAATGATTAATAGAATATCTGAGAACACATCTGCAGCTTCTTATGTAATCCCTAAGTTAAAATCTATTACATCTTTCACACAGTGTGAACTCTGGCTTTCTCAATGACGACAGTAAACAACACGTAATTCATGACACGCCCTCTTATATTTGACTGATTAAATGTTTAATCTCAATGGACAACTGTGGCGGTGAATTATAGTAATCAATTAATGAATGTAATCACTTTTTTATTGTAATGGCACCTCTCTGACTGTCCTCTTGATCTCCTTGACTTTCGATATGGCTTTTTGCAGGCTTTTTGAAGAGTCGTGATCGATCCCATCAAAAGTTTTACTCCCTCATGACCAAGACTCAGATGTTCATTCGTTTCATCGAGGAGTGCTCTTTTGTCAGCGATAAGGATGCAAGCCTTGCTTTCTTTGATGACTGTGTTGACAAGGTATGAAATTTTGTTTCCGCTAAGAAATACATCTCATGCCTTTATCCAGAATAAGCCACCTAATTAGATTCAGTATTAACTGCTTCTACAAAGCGCACAAAGAGTTACCATTTTAAACTACACCCCAGGCTCTTAGCAAAGAGCATGTGAAAAATACAAAGAGTTCAAGGAAGTGTACACGGCATGATTTGTGAGAACAGTAAGGGGAAATGTTGTCGTTAATAGCTGTGCTGTTGTGATCCCTTGAGCTTACTTATGTCAGGTTATTAATTTTCTGTGAGCAATTGTTCTCTCGTTTGTTCTTTTCTACGTTGGCTTTTCATCTAAACAGCCTGTCCTATTATTTTTGCTTTTCTCACTACTTCCTTTTCTCTTTTCTCTTTAAACTTTTATGTTCACTTGCTTGCGTGGAAAGTTATTCGGTACGGAGAAAGGGGGGAAGGTAAGTTGCTTAATTCAGTGTCTATTAACTTCTGATGTATTGCAGAACCGAAAATAGTCACTAGAGTACTTACCCTTGATTACAAAAATGGCTTTTAGTGGCAATGAGAAATATTTTATTTTACTTAATTTATATCAATGATATCTAAAAATATTAGGACTGTCATCAGGACCCTTGAAAATAGGGTCACAGATCTCAAGGGGCAATCCTTTCAATAAAGTTCAATGTAATGAGGACTGTTTAAGAAGAAAAACCCTCATCCTAGGTTTTTGACCTCAGCTGACAGACATGACCTGTTTTTGTTTTGTGGTTTCACCATGGGTGTGGTGATTCATAGCTGGTATTATGAATATTGGCTTTGAAGATGCATGTTTGCTGCCTTCATAATTAAAAACATTTCTGTTTAGATCAGAGTCTCTGCAGAACCACTGAGTTCCTGCATGCATAATTAATTTTTCTGTGCTTTACGCCGCTTTGCGTTTTCTTATTTTAAAAACTGTTATGCCCTTTCTCGGTATGATCCAGACTGCGCATCTGAAGCTGCATCTTCAGTGAACTGCTGCAAGTTGTCTCCTTTGTAAACTGCAGACAAATATATTCCCGGATGGTTGTTTTGTGCCTTTGTAGTACATTTATATCCGTCTCAACAAGGGGCACAATTTATTCTTGTTTAGAGGAGCAGGAGTCATCTCTCACCTGTCCTCCTCACAAGGCTGTTGTGTGCTAGTAAAGACGAATGTGCAGCTCTTTGTATTACACTTTCAATTATGCTGCCATCAGTGAAAGTCACACTTATCCTGCTCTGGCCTGTCCTTCTCTTATCACGAGGACCTTGGAGGACAGTTCTTTAGCACTGTGGTGGTAATGAAAATGACAGTTTGAGCTGATTTAAACTGACACAGTTTGTGGGTTGTTTTCACAGAGGACATTTATAAAGGAACCCGGGAGGTAAAGGACAAACCATGTACCACTATGGCCTGAAAGCAATTGGTTACAGTGTGACACCTCAGTGATCCAATGAACCAATTTTAAAGTTTATCATAATTTAGTAATACATAACCATCTTTCTGAGTATCTAGGCGAAATGTTTAATTTTGGTGCTGCCTCTGTATTCAAACCGTTTGTTCAAAGCTCTCTCAGTGTTGAAAACGGTGCACATTTGAGCGTATTGTACAGCTCAGTGTATAATTATTACAAGGCTCTCTCAAATACTTGATTGTAATTGAACAACCGTAGTGTTCTGCTGTGGAATATTATTGAAACTATTTTTAAACTCTTTATTACACTGTTGTCCCTGGCAACAAATGTCCTACATTGCTAGATTTGTACTATTGCTCTGTTTTCTCTCACGCAATAAACAAATTTCTGGTCAAATCGATGTAGATATAGATATGCATAAAAATAAGAAACATAAAAAAATCAGGCTTTCAATAAAACAGCTAATACAGCACTTTTACCTCCTGAGGTATCATATGTGCTAAAGATATATATACTAAACAAATAATATATATATATATATATATATAATTGATATCATGAGAAAAATCAGGCTGGTAATAAAACTGTTCACACAACATCTACTTTGACTGCCTGAAGTAGAATTTTTCCACATTTTCTAAAGGTTAAGTACCTGCTTTTACTGACTACTTGTTGAAAATGGACTTCAGACTTCATTTTGTACTGTATTGATGGAAAGTGCCTTTTGGCATCCTGGTGCATTACAGAGAGCTCTAATTGATGCCACAGTCATCAATGTTGTTTTTCTGGTAAAAGAGCCACTGATTGATCTAAAAACCTTCTCAGGGAAATTCATTTGGCAAGTTCTGCAAGAGCTTGATTTGTTCTATTGCTCTTATTGATTGTCTAATTTTTTTTTTAACAATAGGATCTAAAACCATTTTGCAGAGAATGCTTTACAGATACTTAAACTGATTTTCCCTCTATCAATAGATATAAAGTCATGCTTTATTTGATAGCCAGTGTATTACAGTGGCATAGGCATTATGATGCATTTATGGTCCATTTACAGGGCTTGTAGACAGACTTTGTCTGAAGGCTAAATGCACACTGGCTCCTCCAAGCCTTGTCTAGCCTATAAATTGCACTGCGATGGTTTCGCACCCCTCAAGCAATACAACATTAGGCATTAAGTCCAGGTCAGTGCACTTGTAGTGCGTCTGAGGCAGATGGGGAGGATTGGATGAAGACTAGGAGGATCAGAGCTTCTTGGTACAGATGTGAGATCAGTCGGATGCAGCAATGTGGGAGATTATCAGGGTCATTTACACTAACACCAGTGCTTCATCTGATCTGAGATCAGATCATCTGCACTTGGCAAACTTCAACATGGCCAGACAGTGGAAAATCCCTTGGCATGGCTGTATGGCAATATGTGTGTCTGGTTCAAGATTCAGTTCCCAATTCTGACCAAACTGTAGCTCTGCATTGACATGTGATGTGTCTGTTTGAATATATAGTAGTACTGAGTAAGTTAGCAAGTGATAAGGCTTTTTTAAGGCTTTCAGTTGCTATAAATGTTTTCTCTGGTTCCTCTTTCGACATTTTACTTTCCTCATGGGTCATTGCCTCTACTTTGTGTTCTAGTGGAATCAAAAAACTGTATCTCATAAAGTGTGTTTTTACTCTGGGTGGACAGCGATAAGCCAGAAGACACGAGGCTTATTGAGCTTGACAAATCCCACCGCAGCGAGCACACGGTCTACATCACCCCTCCAGAGCTGCCAGCACTTCCAGAAGGAGAAGAGCCACCTATTGTTTATAGGTACAACAGAAACTTCATACAGACAAACTCCCATGCACACTACAACACCGTGCACACAAACAGTGTGCCACACCACAGATGGCATTGTAGCATAGCATAATCCCCTTCTAAACCTTTCCCAGGGTGCGGTATGTAGAATAAACCCCTCTGGGATCGTCTGTCCATAGAAACTCTCACTAAAGCAGTAATGCACACTCCTTAGAGAGCATGTGATAATATTAAGTGGATCTGTTATTTCGGATTTGGTACTATTTTGTTATAATGGGCAATGGAGTGTCTTGACATTAAAGATGTGGTATGCTGTTCATATTTTTAAAATGCTTTGTAATTTTTAAAATGCTTTGTAAAGAGATTTTCTATTATTTTTGTCATGCATTTTGTGAATTTATTCAAACATTTTATTTTATTGTTTTATTTAAGTTTTTTTGTAGAATTTTAATATGTCTACTTTTTCATAAACATAGCACAAAATAAATAACTTTAATATTATATTTTATTTTTAACTTTTAAATTCTGCATTTGTATCTTTATAATAATCCTCTCTAAACTGCAGAAACAATATCGATTGCCTGCAGTTAGTGCTGCATGTTAGCATTGTGCTTTTGACAAATAAACTTTGACGTGACTTGACAATAACAATCAAGTACAAGCTTAGCATGCTCTCTTGATGTCTTGCAGCTACAGTGGGTTTCGGTACTGAACCCCAACTCTGTGAGCTTCAGGATGGTCCCAGAGTCCCCAAAGCAACATCAGCCGTGAGACACATCAGTCCCATCAGCCCAGCTGCCATTTTCAGGCGCTCCCAACAGGTTGGTATTTCAAGCGATAATCTCATCCAAATCACACCCCATGATGCCGCTTGTCAAATCTCCCCCTCCTCTCTAATGCTCCATCCTCTCTCTGATCCTCCCTTTGTAGGAGATCAAATCAGCCCAGAGGATGGCTAAGACATACTCCTCCATCCCACAGATGTGGTCCAAGTGTCTCCTCAGGCATTGTCACGGCCTGTGGTTCATCTGCCTGCCCGCTTATGTCAGCGCCTGCCACTCCAAGGTGCGGGCGCTGCACACTGCTTACGACGTGCTGAGAAACATGCAGGACAAAAAGTTGCAGCCCCCTGATGAGGTAGAATCGCCTAACAGTCTCTATTGATTGGATTTGCCAGTACAGTTTGTGCTGTACCTAGACAGTGGAAATTTCCACGGTGTTGTGGTTTTTGAAAGTAATGGTTGGTTTCTGCTTCAATGGAGGTGTGTTATCGGGTCCTGATGCAGCTGTGTGGGCAGTATGGACAGCCTGTTCTTGCTGTCCGGGTTCTTTTTGAAATGAAGAAAGCCGGAGTGCAGCCTAATGCCATTACCTATGGATACTACAACAGGGTAAGAATAGTTTTCATGTTTTTATGTTACATAGGGCGTAGTAAATCTAAATAATACTAAATAAATATACATATATGTGACCCTGGACCAAAACAAAAACATTTTGAAATTGAGCTAAATAAATATATATAAATATATATATACAATTTTATAATAGGACAATATTTGGCTGAGATACAGCCATTTGAAAATGTAGATTTTGCCTATTACTAAGCAAAAAAATAATAAATTTTAATATATTTATGTTTATATATATATATATATTTTTTTTTTTTTCCTTTGTGGTCTAGGGTCACATATTATCTATACTGATATTGATATTTGAGGACAAGAAAATGTCATGCAAACTATGTCACATCTGATTTGAATAGATTTTACAAAAGTTACTTTAATTTGCACTGAAATGGAAACAAAAGATATAAGATATTGTTTTCTCCTAATTTTAGAAGTTAGTCAACATATTTATTTTTGCGGGCAAACGTTTTTGCATGTTTATGGGTTTTATATTAAATGTTATGTGCACAATTATATCTTTAGTTGCAATTTTGCTTTTAGCATTTTCCTACTAGCCTACTAACTAGAACAGACAGAATCAGGACAGATCAGCAACCCATTTATGAGTTCCAACCCAACCGCTGCTCTGGCATAATTGGTTTGTAAATGCCACCTGGTTTGACATTTTGTTATCTAATGAAATGACATCAATATATTTTAAGTGTATAAGTATGCAAATACATCTTGGGGCATTAGTTTTCTTCAAAAGGTGACAAATTTGTTTAATTTCTTTTGTAAAATTACTTTTTCAAAACAAGCAGAGAAAAACAGATTTATCCTGTGTAGGTGTGTTAGGCTGATGCTCAAGAGCCTCTAGCTGGCAGCGCATTTGGCATGTGACTCTATTTCTCATGCCTGTTATCATTAGACAAAAGCTTAGACTAGCAATCATCTCCCCGGGGACCATTTTTTGTGTGTGCTTTGCAAGACGTCCCAAAATACCAAGAGGACACACTCACAGAGACATAAGTCCGGGCAGCTGAGTGTTGTTCCAATTCTATCAGAGTAATTACAGCTAGTCCTTGAGAGAGAAACACAATCTACTTAAGATAATGAGAGGCGTTGCACTGTAGAATTATTTAGTTAATCTCTATATGAGTGTGTGTGTGTGTGTGTGTCTTTGTGTGTCTCACTGTGCTCTTCTTCCCCAGGCTGTTCTGGAGAGCACATGGCCTTCCTCCACCAGAGGGGGATACTTCCTGTGGGGAAAGCTGAGAAATGTGGTTCGGGGTGTGGTGCTGTTCAAACAAGTATGGAGGAGGCAGACCACCCACCCAAAAGACACCCATCTCTCTGGTAAAACCCCCAACTCCATTTCACACATTCCACAGAAGTGGACACACTCTTTAAATTTCCTGTAAAAACAAAGTCAGGTCCAATATAAAACAATTATACAGGATAATGCTGCTTCTTTCCTTTCTTGCCTTCTGTTACCTTTCTAATACTGAAAAAAATGTAAAAAAAAAAAAAAAAAAGAAAAAGATTTGACAGTCTTTTAATGCACTGTAAACACTCCAAAATCAAGATGGTGTACAAGGCTGGGAAATTATCTAAATGTCTAATTAAATTAAATTCCATCCAAATTGTACCCAAATAACTATGACTAGTCTAACATAAAAAATACATTACAAAATATGAGTATTTTACACAGTGTATGTTAGCTTAGCAATGGTAACTCTATTGAAATAAATTGTAAGTGGGTCTATAGGATTAGGTGTTTCATATGAGAAGGAATTATGCTTGGAATTGCTGCCTTTGAAAGTCGGTTCCAAATAAGCCACTTTTGAGATTTCATTTTGGTTAGGAAGCTGTTTAAAGAGAAGGTAGTTTGCTAGATTTTTTTGTAACTGAATTCATTATTAGTAGCCAGTCCATTAATAGCTACAGTCACTGCTTCTGCAAAGTTAAAATCGTTCTCGTCGACTTAATTTTCCTTCAAAATTGTTAGATATATCATCAGAGTTGTTTCAGAATAAAGAAATCCCTTTTGAGAAGTTAGCCAAGTCTGCAGGGGAGCATGGACTCGATATCATTTCCCACTGTCAGAAAAACTTTCCATCATTTCTCACAAAGACAGGGTTACTTGAGTTTTGTGCCTGAGGAGGTACCATCTCTAATCTATCTCCCCCTCAGTACTCGGGCTAGATCCAGCCTGCCTGCTGAACCAGAAAGACTTTAATGGGTCCAATTAAGATAAGAGTCGATAGCCGCCTCCTCATCCACTACAGTTCACAGTCTGAGTCTGATTTGATCTCCTCTCTCACACAGTCCCCTGTAAACAGCATATTAGAGAAGGGCACAAGAGGCCTTTCATAATTAAAACAAGCTGCCATAACCCACAAGCCCCAAAAACTGCAACTTTGTCATGCAGAATGAATTTATCTCACACTAAAGGACTAGTGAGTACAGACCTAATTAGTGGATTATATGAATTTACTTCTTAATTTGTTGAATCTAAGTTATAATAAATTAATGTACAGTACCATTAAAACTTTTGGGGTCAATGTGATTTTTTTATTTAAAGAAATTAATATTTTTATTCAACATGCATGACTTAAATTGATCAAAAGTCAAGACTATTGTAAAGCATAGTTTAAAAACTATTTTGAATAAATTCTGCACTTTCTATTTATCAAAGAATCATGAAAAACATGGTCACTGTTTCAACAAAAATGTTGCCATATTATAATCTTCACAATATTAAAATGATCTCTGAAGTATCATATGACACTGAAAACAGCAGTAATGGCAGCTGAATTATCAACCATTAGAGGAATAAATTACATTTAAAATTTTAATTAATTTACCTCGTAATACCATTAATATCAAAAAATAAAAAAGTAACAACTCCAAACCTTTTGAAAAAGTAGTCATTAAAGATTTTTAATTATGAAATGTATGTTATAGATTCTATTTTTGTCTCTGGTAAATAAAAATCTAAATATTATAAAATAACTTTATAAAATTAACCACACAAGACGGTACTAAGCATGCATCTTGGATTGTTTATGTTACCTTTTTTGAAAGGCATAAATATAACAAATTTAGTTGCATTACAGTTTAAATGCTAATGTATGTTTGAAAGATAATCTCGGTTTGAAAGCCCTTAACCAAGTGGGAAGCTTAAACACACTACACACGTTTTTTCATTGCTCTTTTTTGCTTTGTTGCCACTTTGAAATATGATGCAATCCCTGGCCAGAGAACTTTTCAAGTTGCGCTGTTGTGTTTTGAAATATATTACTTGTTATTTCTCCTGCTAACTGTCTTTCATACTCTTCTTCCGAGCAGATGCCAGTGATCTCGACAGCGTCAGCCATGGCAGTCTGGACAGCTCTAAAACGATTCGGCAGAGCGGGTTTCCATTGATACAGACTTCACTAAAATGGATTCCAGTGATGACAGATCCAGCACAGGTACCCGGTCTGCTTTCAGTCTTTCTGTGTTCTCGTTCCATCATCAGTTCTCCACTGTGCTCTCGGCACAACAGGACGTGCTTCTCTCTCCTTCAAACTCGTCAGAAGTCTCTAGGAGAGTCATTACACTGTGGGAGTGAAAAGACATCTCTCACCCTTTTTTTCTACGCTTTCCAGTCTTTTCTGTATTTCTTTACACACATTAGTATAACACATGTGGTGCAGTGAACAAAGCATTATGCCCTCAGATGATCCAAATTCATTTTGAATGCAATTTTCAAAAAAAAAAAAATTATCAACTTTAATAAAACAAAGGGAAAAAATGTGTATCAAATACACATTATAAAATGCACTACTCTTTAAAAGTTTGGGGTTTATACTTTTATATATATATATATATATATATAATATATATATATACTTCTCTTTTAGACAAAGAACCACATTTATTTGATCAAAAATGCAATTTAAAACAGTAATTTCTATTTCAGTATATTTTAAAATGCATTTTTCCTGTGATGACAACTAAATGTTTAGCAGCCATTACTTAATGTATTTATGATCAACATGTTCTTTCAGAAGTCATTTCTAATATGCTGATTTGATGCATTTTCTATTAACATCAATGCTTATAATAGTTATATTGTTTACATTTTTAGGTGAAAACCATGATACATTTGTTCTGGACACTTCAAAAGAACAGCATTTATTTTAAAAATAAATCTTTGTGTAGCTTTATAAATGTCTTTACTGTCACTTTTGAACAAATTAATGCATCATTGCTGAATAAAGAATATACATTTATTTTTTGCTAATCTGACTGACCCCAAACATTTAAACAGTAGCGCAGTAATGTTTTTGCAGGATCGTTAAACTGAGATGGGCCTAGCATTCATCTCTATATCCTCGTGTTTCTTATATCAAAGGATGCATAGAATTTGTTCATGGAATGAAACTTAATATGGTTCAGAACAGCAGTAGACATCCATTAATACTTATCACACGACAAAAAATACTGTACAGTTTGTATTCCACAGAAAAAGAAAGTGATGAAATGAAAAAAAAAAAAATATGTATGTATCTGACAAAATATTAAAATACAGAGAAAGAAAGGCCCTCCTATATGTTCAAACTGCTTTTGAAGTACTCTAATACAGGCAGGTGATGGTCATGGAGAAGATCTGAGAGATGCATGGTTTGACAGAAGAGACTAGCAGTTACTTGGAGCACTCCAGCAGGTGGTATAGCAGAAGTCTGACTGAGGAGGCGAGAAAGGAAAAAAGGAATGACAATGGCAGTTATTTTAGCTTCACCTCTGAGGCAGCACTGTGATGTGAGCTTTATGCTCCATCAGCTTTCTCAGTGTGGCTCTGTAGCTAGCTACCCTGTGAGTGTGAGTGTTTTCTCTGTCTGTGTTTCTATCTGATTGTGCTATATGAGAAAGTAAATCACTGTTCTCTTGATGTTATATTATCATACTACTAAGATGTGCTAGTTGAAATAACTTTGTTTGAAATCATTCTCCTAAGAGTCTGTATCCACGTACTAAATCACCCAAAATCTTGCAAGTAGGCTAAACTTGAAGCAAAGCAGGAAAGATTTGTGAGACACAGAAAAGACTCACAAAACATCTCTAACATTACTTTCAAGGATGTTCTTTTATGCACACTGCAATGGCTTCACAAGTGTTTAGAGTGTTTGTATGTATTGTTTGGATCTCCAGGTGGTCAGCCTGATCAGGGCTATGATTCTCTGTCTAAAGAGGAGGTGAGGTTAGGGAGGAGTGAGGAGAACCCCCTCTCCAGACTGAAGGAGAAGGACAGAAACTCTGTCTATGTGAGTAATATTGGTAGAATGCTATTCTGCCTAAAACATAAAACATAGCATGTTCACTATAATGTACTACCTTATTACTTATTCTAATAGAATTTGAGTAAAATCCAAATAAATGTTTAAACAGTAATGCAGAATAGTGACAGTAAAATAGTTATAATGGAATTAAATGCTGTTTTTTAAATGTTCTGTTCATCAGATAACTTTAAAAACATGTGGTTTCACAAGGTCCAGTTATCACTATTAACAAACCAATAACTCATAATTTGCTGCTTATTGGTATCCAATATGTTAATAATAGGCATGCTAATAAGCAACTAGCAAGTATAGCAAATGCTAGTATTTGATTACAAACACGAGTTGCACTAAACATCTCTATGTGCTTCCACCTAATGAGAAGTGACTGCAAGCTGAAAACTGGTTTTATATGCTTTATTTGAACAACTCTCTGACTGCATTTCATCTCATTTTAATGTCCAGTGTCCCAGACTGTACTCTCGAAGAAAGAGGATTCATCTCCTCTATGGCTGGAATCCATCCATCTGCAACCAACAATGTGGAAAACCAGGGATGTCTTTTCTGGTCTTCCAAAGACTCAAAAAGGCCAAAACTTCACTGATATTTTCGGAGGAAAGGCTGCAGCACAAACACTCTTGATCTAATCTCCAGACAAAACAGCACGAACTCAGCAATGAACTGTTCTGCACTGATCGAACGAAGGAAGTAGAGCCCACCCAGTTGCCGTGAGAGGACTGCCAGCTGCACAGTTGCTGCGGAGAGGAGCATATCGGGCGTGAGAGGAGTGTGAGCTGCAGTGCTCTTTGGTCGAGTGGTTGAGAGGACAGGTATAGAAGCAGGGTTTGATCCTCTGTCCTTATGATGGCCGAGACTCAACCCTACCGTGAGGGTGATAATGCAGATACCCCAATCACTGCCGAGACCTGGCTGAAGAGATTCATCTCTCACATGAACAACCTGAGCAGCCCAAGTTAAGCCAGCGCTCTCTCTCAGTGCTGGGACCTGAAGGGCCACCAGACCCCGCCCCCTCACAGCTCTCCCCGCATGCCAGCAGCCTCAGCCCCAGCACCTAACCCAACCTCGCCACGCACTCGTCTCTCTCCCTCGCCCCTCCTCCCCTGTGGGTCATGGCGCAGGGTCAGGAGCAGCGACCACCTCCCTGGCCTCCTTCTCACCTACTCCCTCCTCTTCCTCTTCTCTATGGACTTTGCCTACCCCAACCCTGGACGGTTCAAAGCAGCTCTCTCTGTTGGGAAGGGCGTCGCTGAGAAAGCTAGCTGACTATATTCACGATTTTCCTCCCCAGACGCCTATATTACAGTATAAGATGTTTGGAAATTTACTTTGGAGCAGGCCTTGAATGAAGGTCTTGCTGCACTGTTTCATCTCTGTTTGTTATCCTCACCAGGACTTGGAACTCTGACCGGGTCAGTGTGAATCTCTCTGGGTCAGGTGACCCCGATTGCTCTCTCTGATTGAGATGATTCCTGGGACTCGATGGCTCTCTTCCCTACAGCGTGACGTCACTCAGCAGGTCACACGTCCCAAAAGGAGCCCTTACAGGAGCAACCACTGCTAAAAGCCCATCTGCACCATCTCGACTCTACCCGCCAGCTCCTCACCATTGGCACGCCTGCTGGATTCACTGGTTAAATATGCTCTCTGAAGAAGCACTTTTATCTAAAATGCCAGGCACTTTAATACTTTTTTATGCTTTGCTTCATCCTACATTCTTATAGATATATCCAGACACCATCCTATATAATACAATTTATATTGGGAATGCTGTCATTATTTAAAATACCATGGGGATAAAATAATTTATTACTCTTACATAAATTATTGAGTGTTATGATCTGTGCGAGTAATAAAATAAAATAAAAATAAAATAAAAACTATTTAGCACATATAAAACCATTTATACTTTTAGATTCTATATTGTTTTGTGAATTATATTTATATTTTAACACATATTTTATTTTGCTTCTTTTTATGATAATTGGGTTTTTTGAAATTGGAGGGTCATTTGTTATATTGACCTCTTCCATTTTTTTACCATAAATACATTATTTAATGTTTATCTATGTAAAGTTTTAATGGATTTTTTTTTTGTGTGAGTTTATCCATTGGCATTAGAAATAGAATTATAGTAATAGTAATTTTAATGTAATTTCAGTATAAACATTCATTATTTATTTATGCTTATGCTTCATATTTATCTCACACACTTGTCTGTGAACATGATACACTCAGCTCAAAAGAGTGACTCCACTCTATTAGTCTGCCCTGGGTTTTCTAGACAGTGAATCTTAGGATGAGGTTTAAGTGAGCACACTTGTCAAAATGGCAAAAATACATACCACATTTTTTACTATTAATGCATAATGTTGTTTAAGTGGCTCACTGTTCGGGTAAAACTTGAGGCCTCTCTCCTGAATAATAGGCCAAGACAGACAGGCAGGCTGTGAAATCACGATCAGGCCCATGAGTACTCCTCTTTATTTTTTGGCTTTGTTTAGATAAATAAATGTTGCACAACTAGAGAAACTAAGGAAAGATATGAGCCATGTTTAAAGGCATGAAGGAGTGGCACCGAATTGTGAAGAATTGTATTGTAAAATGAACTTATGTGCCACTTTTCCATTCTTTCCATTATCTGTGATGCTTTGGGTGGCATTACACACTGCATATGAGTGCTGTGCAAGTTGTTCATGAGGCTGGTCATTGTTTCTGCTCCAGCAGCTGCAGAAGCAGGCCAGTGATGTGGGCTTTGGGAGTGTGTCTGGCTCTGCAGTAATGGGGCCTGAGGATTCAATCAGCCTGACGTGGGTTAGCTGGAGTGCTCCCAATCACTCACATCCGCATACACGCCTCTTATCCCCAGACTTCAGAGCCCTCTCTCCTCATTCATCGCCATCAGAATTAGTGCATTCATAATCCGCAGGCACCACCTTGAAATGTGACTTGTTTTGAGAAGATTGCTCTCTGATGAGAAAACATCATGCTCCCAAAGCTCTTTTGCCGCAGAGAGTGACTTTGTTTTGTCTTTTGTCCTTCAGGTCCGCCGCGACAGCAATGAAAGCTCGGTAGATCTCAGACGCGCAGTTCTGATTCCAGCCTTCACAGTCTATGCAGAATCACGCTATGCTGGAAGTGAGTTTTTAAATGACGGTTATGCTGGCGATTACTGCAGCAGACATGGCTAACTTTGTTTGACGCTCTAGGTTCGTATGTCCAGTTGTTCAGCACTTGCAACACCTGGGTGAGAGTTTGGGTGTATGATGAAGAGATCATGGCTGGTTGGACAGCAGATGATTCTAACTGGGCCAGCACTTGTCCTTTGTGGCCTCCATTTCGCTCTGCTCAATGGACATCAGAAACCTGGTGACCAGGAAAGGTAATTTGGCCTGCAACCACACAATAGACATTTCTATGGAAATATTCACTATATCTAATTGTTTTCTTTTATCTTCTCAGATCCCCTCTCAAGATGCACATACTGCTGGTGACAGACACTGCAGATGAACTAATGCTGCGTATATAATGCTGCTAGTAATCTATTCAGCAATGGCAAAAAAAGACCTTGTAAGAATACATTTCAGATTATACCTGAATCATTCGAATCATATTTTGAATGCATCAGATCTTTTATTATATTATCTATGTACCATTTTCTGGAAAACTAAGAACTGAAACATGGTGATTTCTCATTCCAAATCGACGGTACTTCTTTATAATGCACTAATGTCAAGCATGCAAAATCATGCAAAGCATACATATTTGAGTTGATGCAAACTAACATCACATTTCCTTTTCACGTACATGGTTTTAGCGTTTTCTTTACATACAAATTAATAAATGCAGTATATGGTGTTTTACTATACTCTAATTCTAGCTTGTTTCATGGCTGTTTCTTGTATTGCCGCCTTTTGACTAGTGTTTATTGTTAAAGGATTTGTTGTGACGAAAACTAAATACTTATTTATGGTGTCTAGGTTTGTAAACATTTATTTTACATTATTTTAATATGATTTATATAAACGGATGCAATTATTTTTTTCAATTTTCACTTACATATTTTCCAGAACATTGGAAGTAATACGCTCAATACGCTCTAATACCTGATAATAACTTTTAGTTATTTTAATGTTTTGTGCTGCAGGAGCCAGTTACTGCGGCCCTACCTGAGTCCTTGGTGCTGTGGAAGGAACTGGAAAGTTTGCTGGAGAACTATAGGGGATCAGGCTATCTCATCTGCAGCCATTGTGGATCACCACCCCATTGTGTTCTGGAACCTGGTGTGGTTTTTCTCGTAGGCTGGATCTGGCCAGTAGCTCAGTTAGGCCTCTATTTGAGCTCCAAACACTACTGCAGAGATTCTCAGGTAATTTTAAAAATTCCCATGTGATGTTTCTCTTCCATTTGTGGCTGAATGCATAAACACTCCAATGCTGTAGCTGATGACACTGTACTTCCTAATAAAAGCTTATGCATTTCTTTACATGTTTTGTTTTGCTTTCTTTAGCCTGCAAAGTTGTGCTCTGAAGACAGTAAGAATGTCTGGTCCAGATCCTGTGGGACAATCCAGACTGCATCAGGACCATCAAACCTTGCTACTTGCTTTGAAATCATATTAAAGAATATAATACAAATATATATATAAGTATATATATAAGTATATATATGTTTGTCATACAGAGCTCTATGGCTGTGGAATGTGCATGAAAGGGTTTTGGCAAATATTTGCAACATATTATCCTTTGTGGTATGGACGTGAGTCACGCCTCAAACCATGAGGCATAAGCTCAAGTGTGGCATCAGTTTCTAAAGAGATCAGGGACTTTGCCTGGGTGGAAGAGAAAAAATATGGGAAAAACTTTTAGTTATACACTTGCATTGGTATTAGAGTTGTAGTCACAGTATTTTTATATTTATATTATTTATTTGGCAAGAGAAAATATTAGTTAAATTTGAGTAATTTTGTAATTTGAGTTTCATTTATTCCAGTTAGTTGATAGGACACTAAGTTTGTTTTAATTTAAGCTTTTGTCTTTATTTATATTAGATATGTTTATACTATTTATGTATCTTTATTAACATTTTTATATATAACAAACAGTATTTAAAGTTTAATAAGAACTACATTAAATGCAAAGTTAAACCTACTAAAAACAGCAGATGCAGTAGTTTTGCTCCCTGTGTACTAGCCATCTACTTCATACTGGGTCTATGTTTTAAATAGGAAAATCCTGCAGATCTGAGGATAGAGGAGCAGGCTGTGAGTCCAGAGCTGCCAGAGGTCGTGAAGAGCATCCAGAGGAACGATGTCTACCAGCCCATGAGTCAGATACTGCAGCTACTGGGAACCTGACTAGGTTTCTGTCAGACAACGGTATGAGAACAGTGTAAGCATACACAGAAGCGGTTTTAATCATTTTGACAAGCCAACCTAATGACTCATTTCTCCTTATTTCTTATCATATGCAGAAGCTTATATAGAGACATCCTGTTCCCTGTCTTTGGTGGTTTTTGGGCAAGAGTAGCATACACAGAGCTGTTTGCTTTTGTTTTACAATGTTTTGAGGTTTGGGTTCAGTAAGATTTTTTATTCAAAATTCTATTTTTATTTTAAATAAATGCATTTTTTGCTTTTCATTCACTCATAAAATCCTGAAACAAATGCAGACCTTCTAGCATATATTTTCAACATCAATAATAATGAGAAACATTTCTTTGATCAGCATATTAGAATGATTTCGAAAGATCACTTGACACTAAAGACTGGAGTAATGACTGCAAATATCTGGAATTAACATCACATTTTTGAATAAATTACATTTTAAAATATATTAAAATAGATATTTTGAATTGAAAAGCTTTTTTAGTACATGCAGCCTGGTGTGCATAAGCTACTTTAATTTACTGACTAAAACTTTTAAATGTACTATATACATCTATTTTAAACCGTAGAACATGATAACTGCTATCATTACTAACATCTTCATTTATTTTCACAGATGCATTTGATCGTGAATACAAAATGGCATATGACCGCTTAACGCCCAGCTCAGGTCAAGATGACCTGGCACCAGACCGTCTAACCCAGCTGGAGTCATGGAGTGCAGGAGAACCTTTGGGCTGCCCAGTCTCTGATTCGCCCCTCTCACTGATCCTCTCCTTGTATCCATCACACAGGAAGGCATCCAAAGAAGGAACACTTTCATTCATGGGATCCTGAATATTCATCGTAACTAGCCACTCTGGCTCTCTATAATGAGGTCCCTTTCACACAAGTCCTGTGTATTTATGTGACTGTTCTTCATACACTTCCCCAGAATATGTCACTTTATATAGTCTGTAGTTTGGTTCTTTTCTTGCATTTGTCCCTCACTTTGGCTCTTCCACTCTGCCTACAATGTCTTGACCTCAACCCCTTTAGAATCTTGGGGTCGCTTGAACTGCCTAGCACCGCTCAGGTAAACTTGAGTTTAGAGGCTTGCCAGATTAGAGCAATATCATTGTGCCCAGTCATTCCATCGCCCATTCGCTCACACGCCCAGTGAATGGTGGGGTGGATTTGGGACTGTAGCTTATGCAGGAACAATCAAATCGATCACGTTTAGGATGCTGGAAGCACAATGTCGAGCAACCCCAACAAACACCGTCCCTTTAGGCCGCTCAGAGGCACTTGTATATTTCATATACAGAGAGACTTTTGGGGGTAATATGTCCCTATTTATTTTGCATATTTGTATTATACAGTTATATTTTAAGACTGGAATTTGTTATAACTGACGTGGTTCCATTTGTAAAGACTATGCTGTCTGTAGTGTATAGGTTTCTCTTTGAGTTGCAGTTGTTTGTCGCCCTGGTCCTGAGACCAGTCGAGTGGTGGACTGGCTATGACACTGTCGCCTTGAGGTACAGAACTGGGACCAAATATAAACTCTGACCTACAGTTTGATATGGTGAGAAAATATTTGAGGAGATTTTGAATTGAGAAATGCTCACCTTAAAGGAGAAATATAATGGAGACAAATTTACAACAGGGTTTAAAGGGTACATAGCAAGATAAAATAAAATGGACTGTTAATGAATGTGAAGTCAATCGCTTTACACCACTAGCATAATCTAGGCGTGTTTGCCAAGAAGGTACGTAACCATAAAATCTTCGAGGCATTGCTTTATATATTGTGCAGTGTTACATAATCATGGGTTTCCATTGTCGAAGATACATAGTACCTAGCTATTACAAGCACTTACATTATGCGATAACTGGAACTGTTATACTTTAATATTGCCCATTTTATCATTAAGTGTTAATGAAGATGCACTTTGATCTGGTGTGGTTGGGAAGAGAACTGATTAAGTTTAAATATTTAAAATGCGATGGATTATGAAAAGATAAAACACATGTAGTTATACACAGTGACATGGGACACTAATGCCCCAA
This sequence comes from Puntigrus tetrazona, assembly GCF_018831695.1. Classification (NCBI taxonomy): domain Eukaryota; kingdom Metazoa; phylum Chordata; class Actinopteri; order Cypriniformes; family Cyprinidae; genus Puntigrus; species Puntigrus tetrazona. The sequence goes on along the minus strand of NC_056709.1, from coordinate 10,225,696 downwards.
GTAGGAAAAAAAAAGAGATAATACTGCCCTAAACATTTAGGATTTTTTTTGTTTATTGACCTGATGCTGTAATACTACAAAAGAAATACAATTTACACTGCTGTTAATGTTTAGCAGTTTTTCTATCACCTGCTTTTTACGTCAATATGGAGTATAGGTGAAATAAACTGACGTATTCTATGGAAGCTAATTTAAAGCGTTAATGTGTGAGGTGATTTGTTTATTTGCTCTTTAACAACTCATTTATGTTAGGTGCAAATGTGCTTTACATATCATACTCCTTTGTTACTTCTATTTATATTTTTATATATCATTTTGGCTGGGATCTGATTTTTCAGGTCTATAAAATTGTTTAGAACTGTAAATAAAACAATTTAAATCGACTCCATGTGTTTGTTTTGGTGTTCTGGTTTATTTTGATGAAATAGAGGGAGAAAAGTGGCATTTTAAACCCATTTAATTTTGCACTGAACCAACAAATATGGTTTACAATGAGCAATCCTCAAGAGAGAAATCAACATAATGTATGGTATATTCAAAAAGGAACAATCCTTGCCTCTATTCAGTAGTGAATTTAAACAGCATTGCAGACATTTGTGATGGAAATTCACAAACTGTTTTTATTAGAATCATACTGATTACATTAGACTTTGTCTCTACTTTGTGATAGGAAAAATAAAGTCATATCTTATATTGTTACAGATCTGCAATTAGAATGCTTAAGCAATGAGCATTTTTTTCATGTAACAAAAATAATTCCATTAGAGAATGGGTTAAATTACACGTATAATAAGCCACGATTTTCTCCCCAACGAGTCCCAGCTATCTGAAAACCCACAACATCAATACAATCAAGCAATATAAATTATCAAAACAATTTGGAAACATTTGTTATGCAATGCAATGTTCTTACTGAAAACAATTACACACGTTTACCTCTTCTCATAAAGTTATAATCCTTTGCACTTCCATTTTATATGTCGTAAAGAAATGTGTGTTTTATGTGTATCTTGGTATCATCCTAATAAAACTTAAATGGTTAAATTGCATCACAAATCATGTGAGATTTTAAAAAATAAAAGAGAAAAGATTTGATTATGTGGTCCTGTCCTAAAATGGCACACTGGATCTGACCTTTGATTATGCAATCATAACCATAACAGTTTGCCAAGTCCACAAGGCAGTAGGGTGTCTTATTTGTTATTTTACTGGTTCAAAAGGTGCTCAAGAGTGCTCTGTATGTGGTCTCAATGTGCCCTTTTGGAAAGCCTACACTGGTGGGCCAAATACAGCAGTCTACACTCAACAACCCATATGGCATTGCATCACCAAAGTGAGAGGATAACACAAATGGTGACCATTTGGGACAGGGCTCTGTCATTTTTCATTTTAATGTAAGGCTTCAAAGTGGTGACCAAAAAGTGCCTGTAAATAGCAATATAGCTTGAAATGATGGCCAGTTATTGCATCCTTTACAAAAAGATCTTGGTGTAAAATACAGAATAAGTCAACAGTGCTTAGTCCAGAGATGCTTTAATATGTGTAAGTTACAGTTCAGAGCGTTTCAAATGCCAGACTGTATCAACAGGTTTGCCCAGATGGACAGACATATGAGGATTCATCTCAGCATGACACTGAGTACTAGGAATACAAAGTAGAGGATGAAACATATGATCCTAACACTTTATTCATCCTCCACTCTACAGGCAGCGATGGAGATAATGACAAAGAGGAGATGAGGAAGAGCAGCACAATGGCACAGAACAGCCCATTGCTGCTCACGGGCACCGGCGCCAGTGAATGAAAAGATGAGTACATCAGCCAGGGCAATCGTGCATCTGTGGCCAGAATATAATTAAGATATAAAGCATTTATTCAGCACTAGTGGGGATATTTCTAAACAAACAACAGCTAAAATATTTTACTAATTTAGATGTAATATTACTATATACAGTTCAGAAATCACATCTGTGTAGGTGCTTCTTTTGAATGACGTACCATTTGCAATCAAGCAAAAGCATAGTTCTGAATTATATAGAATGAATATGTTTAGTATGAATATAATACATCTTAGGTGTACTATATTGTTAATTACATGTTGTTACTGGTCATTGCCTTACCAGTGTCAGATGTCATCTATAAAACCTCTGGATACACACTCTCTAATTCTCACCATAATTAGTAAATCATCCAGGTACTTTTCAAGGTATTTTCACCTACTATTTATGAATACAATGAATTAAGACATATTACTCATTTGCAGATGCAAGAAATTTGATAGCTTAGTCACTTCATCAGAAGTTCAGAGTTTTGAACAAACGTTGAGCAAATGACACACTCAAAAATGTACAATTTATTTTGTGCATGATTAGACAAATTAGTGTTGGTTTAACTTATAAATCTAGAGGTCACAGGTTTGGGTTAACCAATGTAGAGCATAATTTCTAGTATACATTATACGTGTCACATGTCATGTCACATCACTTTCTAATTTCTTCCAACTTTTAACAAAAAGTTCACTCATTAGGGACTCTTGTTGCCAGCTACTGGTGAAACTATATAATCTGCACAAAATTTACAGAAAATCCTAAAACTGACAGTCCATCTGAAAATCAAACGTGAAACATGTGGTCTGAACACAAACCAGTGAACACAAGGAGCCAGTGTTTAGCCAATCACATTTGACAAAATGTACCTATCATTTCCAGCTATCAAACACCCTACTTGTAAAGTTTTCATTGTTCCTACCCTCATGGTGATGTCAAATATGTTAAGGCCCACAGAGCTCGAGATACCATGTCTCCTAAGCCTTTCGAGCCACAATCACGCTGGGTGATAAGATCAGGAATGGATGTTCCTGCGCCAGAATGGTAAGACCCATGATTTCCCCAGAAATGCCAATGGTCTCACCCACCTAGGAGAGAAAATCTCAATGATTGATTGTTTGTTTTTATTCCTTTATTTGCTAATGCACAATGTTCATAAGCAATGGCTAACACGCTGTTTTCTTTACACTGACCTGATGCCCACCACACCATAAGATAGAGAACAGGCAACTACAATGGCTGAAATCATGAAAGTGACAGATAAAGAACTTCTGGATGCCTGTAAGTGCAAAATATAGCATGTCAGTCTTTATCAAATTTCTATCAAAGTACATTTAAAAAAATAAATGCTAATGTGATGTTTCTCACAGGGTTTCTTGACACCTGGAACTGGCAGCCACAGTGGAAAGACAATGGGAACAGGAAACAAATATGTGGCCTGTTTCCATGCCTGGTATCTGGCCACCTAATGACAGAGGTTCATCATTTTCTTCTCCTTCCTCTCCAGCCTCATCCTCATTTCATCCTCATCATCATCATCGCCATCATCGCTGCCTCATCATTGTCTTCGCACGTCATCTTCATCATCCCCTGAATCATCTGAACCCTCCTGGCTTTCTCTGATCCCTCCCTCCTGCTGCAGTGTCCTCCTTCCTTAAGACAATATAAGAAAAAGACTGGTGAAAACATCTAATAAGCATAAAAACAATTTACCATAATTCAACTTAAAGCAACAGTTCACCTAAAAGTGAAGGTTTATCATCATTTAGTCACATTCAGTCTGTCCTAAACTACTAAGGAATTCCTCTTTATAAAAAGCTTGCCTTTTCCCATGTACTTATAATAATAGAGACGCAAGTGCTTTCAAGCTTCAAAAAGTATACAAAAGCACAATAAAAGGATAATAAAGCAGATAGCTTCTACTGCTCTGCCAGATCATCTTGTCTCCACTGAAATGTTAACCTGAGTCAGAGATCTGACTTGAAGAATTATTAGCTGCGAAACAGACATAGTGAATGTGTCATGAAAATACATGCTTTGGCCCTTTAAGCTTGGAAACCTCTGTAGTTTCCTTCACTGTAATAATATTCTTCAAACACTTCCTTTGAGTTCCATAAAAGAAAGGATGTCATGACTTGAGGGTGATTTAATTATTTTTTTATTTCTTAAATATGAATCACATACTATGGTTTGGATAGATCACCCTGTCAGCACGCAAATACAGTAAAGAATTGATGAGCTCAGCTAAAAGCAGACAAGTGTCTCTTGTATCTCTCCTTCTTCTTTTCCAATTTTTCGAGACGCAATAGGCTCACTCCTTTGTGCCTCAGCTTTTGATCAGCCTCTCTTCCTCCTTGGCCCTGAGCTGAGTCTTTGGAATCTCGGACTGTTCCTGGGCCTGATCATCACCTTATTTAAACCACAAAAATAAAATATCAGTCGTGTTTCTGCAAATTACTTACTAAATGCTGCAGTAATACTACAAGCTCCTCTCTTCAGATGTGGAGTGAAGATTTTCCAATAGGAGTGAGTAATGCTGCTACTGTATATCGCTTAAGGTACTTCAACACAGTAGTTGACACAAGATAATCTCGTGAACTGATTCCAAAGCCTTCCATGCTTAATTCATGAGATGGAGCTTAACTGGTCATGTCAGGTAATGTAAAGTAGCTCTCGAGAAACAAAAGGTGGGGAAGATGGAATGCGTGATGAGTAGAGGCAAAACGGGCCAAACTCTGGCAGCTTGCCCCTCCTTTGTACCTTCCATTCAGCACAGCTGAGCACGTTTGGAAATGCAACATTAATAACTATTTGAATATGCAACAGAACTCATCTGTGAGGTAGACAATGCACTGACCTGTTCAAAGTCAGCAATCATAGAACAGACTAAGATTATAAAACTTCACCTTCACCAGATTTCCTCTTTTGTTCTCATTTTCCCGGGCCATGTCGTTTCAAAAATCTGAGCCTTGTCTTTAAATTTCACTGCAAACTATAGGAAAGGAAGAATATAGCTGAATGTGACTTTGACTGAAAATTATTGTGGCTGGGCCAATGGCAGTACCACAAATGACAGAAGTTCTATTTCACAAGACGTGAAACAAAATGTTATTTCACATCTCACAGGCTACTACTGTACAAGACGGGTCACATCACAAGAATAATATCACAGCAAAATACTAAGCTCCCTTACCTTTACATTCCCAAAGAGCTAGCTTTGCATTCCACAACACTGACTTAATGAGTAAAAGTAGATTCATATACAACAGATAATTATGGTGAGCCGTTGTAAATGCAACTCTAATGCTCCAAACTCATCATTACTGCACTGACTTGAGCAACAAACTGACTTAGTTTAGAAAAGTCTGACAGCAAGGTATAAATGCAATGGGGGAACTTCATGAAGAAATGTTTGGGTTATTAAGCCTGATTTCTTAGATTACAGATTATTTTAAACCTTTTCTCATCAAAACACAAAAATCTTTTGAAACTTCTGAGCTTTAATCAAACTTATTTTATATTACATATATTTTTGTATATAATTAATAGATGTAAGTGCTTAATTTAAAGGAAATAATGAAATAAAAATGGATCTAATGGACCTAATGGAATAGGGTTCTAACTGCCAATAGGCTTCCACATGTTAAAAATCTTTTTCTCACAATTCTGTAAATATTACATAAACAATCTCCTTCTGAGATTCAAAAGACTGATATAGAGCATTTAAAGGCAATACCAATGAGGTCCTAAAGTGTTTGTCAGTGATTTATCAGCCAAAATGTAAAATATGTTTAACTGACCTTTAAATTTATCCTCATTGACTAAGGCTGTAAATGAGCAGGGACTCCCATCACCATAACAAGATTGAGCTACGGAGCCTGGCTCTCATCCAGCTCTTTATGAGCCTCCAATCAAAAGCAGCTTAATGATGGAGGCAGCACAGAGCTAGAGGTTTTTGTGAGGACCCTGAGAGCGCAGGTGCTGCCAGCCTCCTGAGGACAGGCTGAAGGCCGAAAGAGGACCAACCTGAAACTACTCGCACCACAGACCTCAGACCAGAGCAACAGGCTTCTGTTTACACGCATGCATGCCAGCCATCAAACAGCTGTGCAAGGTGCATTCGTATGACATCACATCTTCAGTGCACACAGTGATTGGTAATTAAATTGAAAGTTTGGATGATGTCTTCTAGTTTATACAAGAACTGACATTTGGACTTATGCATTTCTTGTGATGCTAAGAAAACAGTGCTTCGGCACATGTTACCATCTTGTTTGAGAGCCCATGTAATAAAGAAATAAGATAGCGTGAGTGTTCAAATAGACATATACACTGATGTGGACTTCCAACAGAATGTCATAGAGCCACTGCAGGCCTTTCTCTCACATTATGAATCACTCTCCACCTATAGACTGGAGAAAGAGCTATTTATCTTCTTAGTATCAATCTGATTTCCTGAAAAGGTCATCATATGGAATGATTTGCTAATCCATTTGTGTACTGGGAGAAGGACAAACGAATCTCTCCTGCCTACATCTTGCAGCAGCTTGGAATATAGGCCTATGATTGCATTTTGATCTTAATAATATAGCAATGTACAAAAAGTTCAGAAGGTGCAACCATAAAAATATCTAAAGCTCCTTTAGTAAACCAGTAGTGTTTAAATTTCAAGCATTTTGTATGAACAATATCTAGTAAAACATCATAAATGGCAAGGTGAATTCTGAGTCTTTAAAAAAGCGTATACCTTCCTAATTATTTAATATTAACATTTATTCAAAAAAAAAAAAAAAAAAACTAATTTATAAACTCTTGTAATACAGCTTTCATAAAACAATAAGGGAATGTCTTGACTAAAGTCAATATCTCACAACTTTTCATTCCAAAATCTGATTTCATTCTTTGTGAATATAGATAAAGATTTTATATATACAATAATGATGCATGTTGTTTGTTCCCAACGCTCTTCAAAATATTTTTGTGTCCTACAGAAGAACCAAAGTCACACAGGTTTGGAAATCACATGATGGTGAGTAAATGATGACAGAATTGCTTTGGCTTCAGGTGGAATATCCCTTTAAATAGGCAGAATTGAAATTTGTAACGGCTTGCAATGTCGCTTAATGAGTAATCACAGGAGGGTTCAGGCACTGAAGGGCTCTACCTCCCAAGAGGATCCAGTGTGAATCATCAGCCAAAGATGGTGTTCCCTATAGGAAGTTAGCAGAGAGGCAGAACTGCCCTCATTGCAGTGTGTGGGCTTCAGCTACACAAAAGAGGAGAAAATATTCTGATAATGTCGCCATACAAAGATCTATGACTTTGAACCGCGTGCATTATGTGGACTTTTAGAGATATAAATATTATATATGTCGCTTATTTTAGTAGTTAAATTAATGAGAATCAAGCAATTTTATGACAGGATATGTGGAAATTTCGTGTCTTCTCTCATATCTTAGTTTGTAATCCAAAAACAACTATGAAAAGCCTTGTAGATTGACTTTTCTGTGAAGCATTAAAAGGAGTTAAAATATGTTATGTTTAATAAAATACTGTTTTTAGTTCAGCACACATCAATGTTTGCTCAATCAGTTGTGTGATCTCAGTGCCAGTCAATAGGAATACTATGAATGTGTAGATTCTTTAAGATACTAGAGACTATGATATTTAATTATTATGATTATTTTGTTCATATATTTCCCTTATTTTGATTACCTTTAATCTATTCTTGTCTTCTCTGGGTTCAGGTAGTCTGTTCCTTCTTCGCCTCTGAGGTCCCATTGTCCTGTGTGCAAATAAACAGTTTGAAACACATTACAGAAGATGGGAAGAAGATCTACCTTGACCTTCTCTCATTCTGGCAGTTTGGAGAATAAAGGTGGGAAACTGTTACAAATCTCATAGATGATTCATTCCCATACCTCATGGAGTGTATTTAAAAGTATTCTGAACATAAAATAATTTATGATTGTAATGAAAGTATTAATGTAACATACAAGATTAGGTAATATAATATACCAGCATTATTTAGTATTATTTATACTATTACAATAATTTAATATTTTGAATTATCTTTTTTAGATTTTAGTCCTCATTTTAAGTTTACTTAGGTTTTAGTGATGTTTTTTGTCTTTTGTCACTTTTTTAATATTTCTAATTACCTTTATTATTGTTTCAGTATATGTTTGATATTTTAGTACTTCGACTACTTTATTTCAATTACTTACAACCAATATTTCTAATCTCTTTTTAATTTTAAATTTTGTATCAAATATTTCTATTTTATTTTATTTCAGCTTCCAGTTAATAAAAATATTTTTTATAACTTTAGTTTTGTTAACATTTACAAATACTGTAACATGTCAAGCAGTAAATATATAATATTCTGTATTTAATTGTTACTGTTGTATTTATATTCGTGATAATTTCAATCCAGGGTTTAGTTTGACAGAGATCTAGGTCCTCTGGTCTAGTAAGCCTTCTTACACTATATAAGCTTCAATCACACTTAGCAGATTTAAACACTCTATATGTTATACAGTTTGTAAATCACAGCGACCCTCAAAGGATTAAGTGAACGCCTTTAGATCAGGAGTGCCGTGGTCATTGTTACCATTCCAGAGGCCAAATATTAGATTCAGTTACTATTATTTTGACTATATACATGATTCATGAGACATGCTGTCTTATTTATTAACAAACCTGTTCCTGTATAAGACATATTTGCTACAATCAAAATTTGTCACTGCATTTTATAAAGTCTCCTCAGGTAGATTGTGAACAGAGATGTTATGACAGATTATCAAGTGTTGATCTCTCTAAACCCTCTCTCACCACAGCCTGGGTTGAGGGATGTTCAGATGAAGAAAGGAACTTGTGAAATGAACATACCTATTATGTGACGGATAGTGTCACTAATAAGCAGATGGGGGCTGTCACAGTGCCAAAATGCACCTGCTCCTAAACAATTCCCGCTTGGTACAAGACAACCTATTAATAAATGTCTAGCTCCCAGCAGACATACAAGAGATCCTTTTCATTTCCTGTTTATCAAAGGAAAACGCAACCCATGCGTATCTGCTCAATGAATAAACATAAGTGACTCACATCCACATTCACCTGAGTGGGATGCCATTATAGCCCTGTTATCGCAGATATTATAGCAGAGTAAATGTTCCTTATCACTAGAAGGACACTTACTGTGAAATAATCAACACTATCCAAAACCAAACAAACTGCTTATTGCCATCATGCAACCATGTATTTGATAGTACTCAATAATGCACAAGGTTGTGGGTTCGAACACCAGTACTGGGATAAAATGTAAATATAAAATGATGCCATATTTTGTACAATTTATAAATGAATAGCACTATTCAGGTTTATTGAACTGTATATGCAAAAGAAAATCTTATTAAGTAATTTCTAGCAATTTTTAATTATTTATAATTTTTTAATAACCAGATGATTTTGGGCTTATTTAGGTAAAATTTGATGATTTCCAAAAAACTATGTGTAATATATTCAAGGTTTACTCTCTCAGGCTAAGGTTCTTCGACTGCAATAACTTTGACGTATGTTCTTGTGTTTCTGGAGTTGAGACTTAAAGGCCCGCCTAATCTGAACATTGTATTTCAGTGAAGAAAACATAGACGCATACTCACCACCAGCATCATACTCTCCACCACATAATAGCATTGGGTTCAAGAAGAAGATGATGAGCATGATGAGATCGAGAATGTAGAGAAAGAAATATCCTTAAAAAAGAGGCCACCAGGTGAGTGTAAGATCTCCCGAGAACAGCGCATTACATTCCAACTGCCAAACAGGATGTTGAAGACAGCCGAGCCTACGATAGTTCCAATGCCTATTACTATGAGAAATGAAGACCCTGATCAAGGAAGTGAAGAGTTCGGGAGCAGAGCTTCCCAGCAGCCATGAACGCCGCCCTGCCAGCATCATCTGAGATCTCCAGTCGGTCTGTTATGACTTAACGAGGAACGTAAAAACTCATCGCAGACTAAGTGGCCAAAGAAACAACATGTATACCATTCAAAGATGCGTAGAACAACCAGCCTTGGCGCGATCCTCAATGGAGAAGATGTCCTCCGGTACTACTTCGCGTGTGGTGCATCACCAGGTCTGACGCTGTAGTGTTGGGCACTGTTGTGCTGTCGACGTTGCCGTGTAGGAACTGGGGTGGTTTCGTCTGATCCAAAGATGCATTTCGTTGACTGTACTGTTTGTGGTTGCTGTAGGTGTCTCTGTTCTAGAGATAGTTTGATGGATACATTTGTTGCTGGTTCTGACGATCGGACGCTTTATCGGTGGCTGGAGCTATTTACCCAGCAGTGGTCAAATAGTCGAAGTTAACTTTCAAGTCATATCTGACTATCCAGAGCCAGGACTGTGAGCCATCTCTCAGGTTTTCCTGGGTTATTTGGGGCTCAGACCAGGGTTCTGTAGTCTTGCTCTAATAGTGAGCTGATATAAAGAAATGCTGAAAACCCTGTGACAGAAGTACATATCCGCAAGCTGGAAGTCTCTTCTTCGAGTCAGAACATTTTCAGTATGCTTCCAAAGGGCACCTGGGTTGTTTTAGGGGCAATGACACCCAGGAACATCCAGAATTTCCCCTAAAGACGTAGGGTATGCAGCACACACTTCCTCGTATTGCCTCATCTCATTTTCTCGGTGGCAGGCTTCTTCACAGACCTTACAGTGAATAAAAGGAGGAAATACTGACAGTTGTATAGAAACATCAGAATGCAGGTTTAGCAGATTACATGGTCTTATTACATCTTAAGATTGTTCATTTTAACTAACCTATTGCATTAGTTTAAATTAAACAAAATGAAATATTATTTTAATAACTCTAGTTTCTTGTCAATTCTCATTGTTAGAAGCATGTGAAATTTACCATGGTCAGAAATCATAACAATCTGAGTTTAAAACGCATACTCTCAAAGTAATAAAGTAACGCCTAATCTTCAGTTAATCAATCTTTTATACATTTAATCTTATACATATCTATCTATTTAATTCACATAGCCTAAATTAATAGCACATTATGTGTTAGCCTATGGAGAAAACGCCATAATAAAAAAATAAAAGCACCTTGTTTAAAAGGATGACATTGTCCCTAAAATGGCACTGCTCGAATACATAAATGATTAAGAAAAGCATTTCTCGAAGCATTTTCAACATATGAGGGATTTAAATATCCGTCTCATTTCTACAAAAGTCATTAAGTTTGAACATTTATTAATAACATTGCGCTCCATAAAACAACGAAATTGCCGCCTTTGTAACACAGTAGCACACTAAATGTATGTGACTAACTGTTTGGTTGCAGGTATTTCAATATCAGCCACAAATAACCGTGTATTACTAAAGAAATGTATATTGAAACTTTATTTGCTCTCGCGCAAGAAACAATTCAGAACACACCAAATAAACCTACTGGGTGAAAGACGACGCCCGCGGCGGTGCGGAGCGCTGCTGTCTCACAGCTGGGCTGCAGGAAGGCACGGATGCGCCGGAGCGCTGCTTAGGCCGCTTATGACGCACCGGCGGACAGCTCTTCAGCGGATCAGCACAATACCTAATACTCAAAGTCTTTTAAGAGGATTAGATGTCCTCCTCACACTCTCATTACGTCTCTTGAACCATTTATCCCACTATTTTTACGCTTATACGTTTCATTCAGAATTGCAGAAAGTGAATATTATCACAAAATTGACCATAAAAATGTATATAACTCTTTTGGATAATAGTTTATTGTTACATATCATGGGATTATAGATTATAGATTAATATTAAATGGCCTACAATTAGATTTATTAACTAATTCTAACAGTTTTGTCGACGGCGTTACCTAAATATGTACGTTTATGTATAGGCTATCTATCTATTTTTCCCGTCAATTTATAATGATAATTTTTTTTAAGATACAACTTTTAAATATAATTTTTCATGCTCGTTCTCGACTAGAACTAGTTAGCGGGGTTCTTTTGTTTCAAAACGGTCCGCTATCACGGTGCACACTTTGTTAAGAAGAAGGATTTCCAGCGATGGGTAAAATCGTAAAATTTTGCTGAAATATTCAAAAGGTCGCCCATTAACTTACGAATTGTATCTGAAGGCATTACAGAATTTAAAACGTTTACAGTGCGAACACTGGGGTAGCAACATTTATATTTACTTTGTTCAGTGACATGAAAAATAAAACGAATCAGCTGCAAGAATAGTTATAGCTAGGTTTAACCAGCAAAGATGCGCAAGTCGTCTTAGGCTCGTATGGTTGCTTTATGGGTTGTTTATTTTTTCTGGCAGAGTGCACAATAAGAAAACTTGGGAAATTATAGTATATGTGTTTTCTATTACCTGGCGTGCTTGTGATGTCCACTGCAGAAGCCTCTTGCCTGCTACTGTCGTATGCTCCTGGTTCATACAGATATATCAAGCTTTCATTCGTAGTTGTTCCTTCAGAGCGCAAGAGAAGAGCTGCAACCATGCCCACTGTGGTTCTTATGGACTTGTCACTGGTCCACAGACAATGACCCAGGCCAGTGGGAGGGCAGTGAAGAGTTTCAGAGAAAGAACAGCAGTTCATGTGACTGACCATGCTGTTTGAACACATGGCCACAAACTACAGATCAAGTCTACTTCACTTGTCGCTCCCTCTGGGATCTTATGGAAGTTCCTCACCAGAGACTACAATATCTGCAGGTAAAAACAGACCACATTCATATATGTCTACATAAATAGAAGTTGTCTGTGTCCTGTTGTTATCTTTCATTCAATGTTATGCAGGAAGCCTTGAATAACCTTGAAGACTATGATAAACCTGCCTAGAGGCTGCATTGCAAGGTGCTAGTAGCTGTAGTACAGCAGGAATGGGGAACCTCTGTCCATGCTAGTAAAAAATGTGTGTGGAGTGTGAATCAGGCATATACAGTATAATTTCTATTGGAAGTGCACATACTGAATAACTATAATATAGTATGAAATACAGTGTTATGTGCAAATGCCAGTGTACAGTACAATGTAGTACATACAGTAATGTACATTACATTATATATTTAGATATAAATGGCTATGTTATAACTGTACATTTTCAAAATAGCTGTCAATATAAATCTGGTGTAGCCTGGAATGTCTAGATTTTATATATTGTTTTATATATATAATATATATAATATTACACAAAGTGCCTCTACAGTGATACTATTGATTTGACTGCATTGATGTTGTTTATCTGTGTTTATGTTGTTCTTATTTTGGCCTGTAGGTGGTAATAATACTGATGGTGCATTTGAATTGTCAGATCTTTATGTCATTCCCTAAAGAAACAAAGAAAACAACGTGTGGAGGACAAGAAATTCCCACCGCTGTTCCCTTCCCTTCCAAACTCTCTATGTCATGTGCATTGCAAATGCAGAGGAGGTACATTAGTCTGTTTCTCGCTGTGTCCTCACAGTGTTATTTTGGTATGATTAAGAGACTGTTTTACTTATTTGCATTATTTTGGAATAAGTTTCATACTAATATATCTAACGCTTTAATTTTGGATATAGTTTCAGTAATGCTGTTTGTTTCTTTTGTGTTTTATTACCTCGTTTACTCCTTTTGCATTTTATTCATGAATGTACTCAAGAACTCCTGAATATACACTTTATATTCTAACCTATACTGAAGGAAAATCTTAATGATAAAATAAATGTTTTCTTTCAGTGCATGTTGGCTACAATTACTGGCATATCTTTAAATATCTTAGAATATTCTAACTAATTTTCAATTTATATTCCTGCTCAGACATTCACAAAATTATGCTCCATGGTGATTATAAAATGAACATGAAATTATCCAGCCATGGCTTCCTGATATACAGAGAAATATAATAGGAGGAAAATGCTTCCAATTCCTTTAACTACTTAACAATAAGGGAAACTAAATAACATATGTCTGATGTGCAGCAGAAGATAATTGAGTCACAAACTAGTGAAGTTGTTTCAAAAAAGAGCCAGAAATAGTGAATAACATTCCTTTTCCACCATCAGGGCAATAATTATAAGATAGGGCCCATAAAATACTATGAAACTGGGCTCTTGGAAATTTGATGTGTCTATATCACAATGCAGTGTGAGGGAAAAGAGTTTGAGTGGAAAGACTGTCCAAGTACCAGCTGAGAATTGCAGGAAATAGCGCTATGATCAGACAGAACAAAAATATTTTGTATATGATTTTAAATATGTATTTGTTTTCTTTTATGATTCTCCTTTATTTTATGTTTTTCCTTTCTTTAACCTATGTTATTTTGATAAACCCTGAAGCTCCAATACAGATACCATGGATAACTTAGAGCAGCTGATTAATTTGAATGTGGTGGAGAGGGTCAGATATACACTATGGAGGGACCCTTTGTCTTAAAAAAGTGTCCATTCATGTTTGTGAGTTATGTTACTTAAATTTGCATACATACTACTAAATACTGTATTTAACAGATGGATTTAATTAAGTGCTTTTGCTGTTTATGTAACATTTTGAGGTCAATGTTACTTTGTGCTGCTGGCAGGTTGATTGACCATGACTCTCCTTCCATGCAAAGGCGCCAGGGAACCTGACTTGGATGTGCAGGTCTTTCCCAGGCCAGAGCCAGTGATTTATAGATGAGGAAGTGATCCCATACCTAGAAATAGTGCAAACAGGTATGAACTAAGAAGATAGTCAAACGATCACAAGTCTTTAATGTTAATAGATCATTGAAGACATCTTGAAGTACTACTGGTTGATTAAAGACTCCTGTGTAAAGTAATCCCAGAAGGTGCCTGGCTGGGCTTCTAGCAACCATTACAAGAAAAAAGAATCCAAGGCACTTTTTCTAGTCCAAAAAGTTGTGTGCTTTCCATAATCGCATGCTGGCCACTTCAGTAAAACATTAAAATGCTCAAAACTGCACATCAGTACATTTTGGCCTACAGCCTTCCTCTAGAGTATTAGGTGTGTTACATATATAAATAGGGCATTTATGAGCACTTTATTAATAAAATATATGAAACATTATATCATTTATATTATATTTGTATGTATTACATTTAAAAACCTTAAACAAATGATGAATGTAAATATAAATGTTTTATCGGTTACAATTATGGTAGATTCACAAAGAGGAAATTGAATGTAAAGTGCTCTTGAGGTAAGGTACTGTGGTTTTATATATAGACCTGAAATTGTGGTTTATTGAGATTGCGTATATCTCCAGCCCCCTGTTTTATCTAGGTGACTTGGTCCTAGCCATTGCTGTGAACAAAGGTCATGTATTTTGTTTAATATTTCTGGGTCATCTTATCTGTATCCTTATTTATTTTCTGTTACCTATGGATGACAAAGCTACTTTTTCTATAATTTTTCATAGCTATTTTTACCTAGAAAAATAAAAATGTTTGTATGACAATTTTGTGTGTGTGTTATATATATATATATATATATATATATATATATATATATATATATATATATATATATATATATATATATTATTATTAATATATATATCATTAAATGATTTAAAAAAATCAATAATAGAATTGGTAAATGTGCTATAAACAAAAATCTGAATATCAACTGCCCAATAATTATACACGTGTAATGATGAGTGATTTTTATTTTTATTTTTTTGCTTGAAAAGGAAAAATATTAAGGTGAGTCCTAGAGCTATAAAAGCTATGGAAAGATATACATACACATTTAATATAATTTAATTTTTATTAACTTGGTCATATCACCTGGCTCATGGCATGTTCTTTCTTGACAGAGGGGGATGAGGATCGCACGGGGGCCACTGGATGACACAGAGGAAGAGACTTCCATAAACTCAGGGATGGCTGGAAAGAGCCCAAACTTCTGTGTTCTTCTGCATGGCAGCCCCTAAGGTGGAGGGCATGGTGGCTCTAGTACAACTAGGTAAGGATCAGTATGAAAATATGCATGTGTCTTGTCATAAGCATAAAATGTTGGGAATACATTAAAAAAAAATGTGATTTTAGTGAAGTATTTGTTTGAATCTCAAGCATATTTGAGATAAATCTACAGTTACTGTGAAATAAAAAGTTTTTCCTAAGAACATTGGTTACTGAGTCTGCTGTGCCTTCTCAAACTCTTATCTGTACAGCATGGTTATCTGCATATAGAAAGTTACTTACACTAATAATTGATTCATTCTTCTGTAATATATATTTGTTTTGTTTTCCTATAATAAAGCCAGTGCTTGATCAGGTTTAGCTTACAATTCTGTTTGTCAGTGAAACAAGGCAAAGATGATACTTCAGGAGAATGGCAATTCTAGAGGCAAGCAGAAAACAACTATCATCAGCATTCATGCTTTGGGTATTATGGCTACAGAACAGGAAGTCCTCCCAGGCAGAAAATCCTTCCTTTAGCATCCCCTATCCTCCAGGAATCCGTGGCAGAGCCTGAAGTGTACCTGCAGGCTTATTGGCATTCTAATTCAAGTTAAATATCTTCCAGGCCCTTGTGAAAAAGCACACTGCTGATGTTGGATTCATGCTCAAGTGTAAAGTCAGCCAACAGCATCTCGCCTGCCTTGCTATAACCAGAAGGCCATTTATGTTCCTTTTCTGTAAAGTCGGCCACAATTGGGTCCATTCCATATTGGCAGTTTGACTCCCTCTCTCTTAAGCTGCAGGTTTGTTCACTGTTCCGCCTCTCAAGGATGGAGTTTGTCAGATGGAGGACCGTTGTGCCAAGAGGGTAAGGAAGCTTTGACTGCGGAGGAACTGAGCGAAGTTCTACGTTCAGAGAAAACCATCAATATCCTCCTCTGCATTACCTGTCTGGCAAAACCACTGCAGAGGAGGGAAAAGAGGAAGACAGAAAGAGGCAGCCACCTCGCGACATACCAGAGATCTTCATCGGTCAGAGCAAGATCATCGGTCGGAAGCAAAGACCGTCAAGTCCGAACAAGATCATCGGACATCATGCATTTGCATGAAAAGATGGTAAATGTTGCCCTTTGGATGCATAAATGAACATTTCGGGAAGAGGTCTAACACTTGGTTCCTTTACAAAGTTACAGCCTCGTGAATGCAAACATATTGAGTATCATCTTCGGCTAAAGATGCAGATAAAGAGATGGTCTGAAAGTGCTTCGCCCTTCTCTATGACTCTAGACCTCGAGGCTCTTGCATTAGCGTCAAGAGGTGACAGCAGCCATAACATTATCATGTCAAGATTCAAGTTTGCGTGACCCCTCGTAATTCCCACCTGCGACTTTCTAAAAGTGTTTATGATTTACTCTAAAGGAGGCAATTACAGTCAAGCATGGAAATGAAAATTACTCAGCACCATTGTGAGAAAAAAAATGGGAGAGATATTTCAGGACTGTGACAAAATTACACTCCCACTTCTCACGGCATTACGGCACCATGTACATATAAAAGCGTTTCGCGACTATTTAACATTTTCATGCAGACCTGTCAGCGTTATTTGCATCCAGGGCTGATGTAAGCAGTAAAAAGCGATCTGCTTATAAAGCTTGTTTTAAAGGAGAGGAAAATTATAGATTTCCTTTCATTAGCATATAAACCTCATTAATGACCATGTCATTGTTTAGTTCAATTTAAATTGACAGAGTTAAATTCAGTGCATGCACAAACAGCCTAAATAATAGATTTTACTACAAAACTGTACAATTTTAACTTTTACTGTCTTACTTCTCAAATGGATTTTAAATTGAACAGAACTGAAGTGATGAATCAATGCAAATACCAAACCTGATAATACCTGTTGATGTCTGTTTTATGTTTTTCTATTTTAATTTTTTATTAACCTTCCCATGTTAAGTCTGCGCATGATTCATTTATTTGTATTCTTTTATTATTATTAACCTGTCCAGTTTGACATGTTTTATTAATTTGCCCATGTTGATGTCTTTATATATCATTAACCTGCCTGGTTATTTATCCACCTATTTTTAAATGCATTATTATTTAATTTTTAATTTTAATTTTAATTTTTCTGCCCAGTTTGATTACATACATTTCTAAATATCTGCTAGATATACAGTTTGATTCATAATTTATTAACTACATAAAGATATGTTGTGTTGCATTGTATTTATGCATCAAACATAGTTTTTCCTTCTCTTCAACAGTCATGGCACTCAGTTGGTAGGAAGTGCTCATTTATTACAAAAAAAGAAAAAAAAAAAAAGTTTGTTTTTGCTTTTGTGCATGGGGAGGATGCCATTTAACTTCACCATTATGTCATCAAGTTATAAAACATAATGAAAAATGGCTGTGACTTTCATTATTTAAGCTTTAACTCCACGTCAGTACATTTTGGATTTCCATGCGTTCCCTCACTGAGCTTCAGTCTTTGTGACATTGTGACATCTTTTGTCTTGAACTAATTAAAGAAGAAACAGCAATGACAGCTCCCTCCCTTTACGTAGCTATTAGCATCCCAGAGAGACCAGGAGGAAAGATTTCCCTTCATTAACAACAGTGGAATTGTTAATGTCTAATAAAGGATAAAGAGAAGCTCTGTTTAATACAACAGCCAGAGGACAGACAAACGACACGCCTCCCTGCTCTGCCTGCTTGGCACATTCATTACACATCCCCTCCTCTGCGTTCGGTTGCCAGGTCCTCATTTACAGGACTAAGTCAAAAAGGAGGCAAATCCTTATGTCCCTGTGTAATCAATTATTGAAGCCTTGCAAATGTGATTTGGCTTCCATAAAGGAGCAACCAGGCGGAGGAGGCTGGGTGATGAAGTCCCGTCTGTGGGAGGAGCTGCCGTGTGGGAGCACTCCCAACACCGAGCACAGCGGTGTAATCCCAACATTACGCTCCGTAATGGCTGATGTTTGAGCCACAGGCTGGAGCGGTGCAGTCCGCTGGGGAAAGACCCGCTAAAGGCAGGCGGAGTAATGTGGAGGGATGATGAGGTGATGAGAGAGGAACGGATTGATGGATGGATAGCACATGAATGGATGCGTGTACTGGAGCGTAAGGCGTGTTTTAATGCATGGCTGGTCACTTGAGTCCCACAAGACAGAGTTAAAAATGCATCATCAGCACCTCTTTTCCTCTCTGTTTCACTCTCTTTCACCCTCTTATGCATCCAGACCCAGCGGCAGAGCAATGAAAGGCGGTTTGACCTCGTCTCTCACCTCTCTCAAAGCAGCCTGGACCCGCACACAATATCTGACCTTGGGATAGTGCCGTCTCTCTGCACCAAACAGGCCTCTGGCTTCACCCTGCCTCTCTGGTGAACAGACTGATTTCATTCCTGTAATTAATAAAACAAATATATTTAATAAAGGAAGCTAATGCATTTTTGATCTGTTGAAATATTCATTCATGACGAAAAAGCTACCTCTGCGATAATGGTGGCTGGTTCAAAATGCATCATGGCGTACTTAAACCTTGACTGTTCCACAATGACATGACTCACGTTGCCTTAAGCCAAACAGCTGGACATCGCGAGCGTAATTATTTGCCACCAATATTCAGATTCTTTTTGCTCATCTTGAATAGGATTACTATATAAGACTTTCATCCGCCAGCATTTCAGAAATAATAAAAATAATAATAATGATCAAATATTTATATTATGTTACAATAGAATATGTATAACATTTTAGAAATATTTGATATATTTTCAGTAGTTGTCATAAACATGTAATAAATATCTTAAGAAATGTTTTAAGTTATTTGATAGAATCCATGATGCCATCTGAATAAGATGAACAGGACCCTTAGCAGAAAAACAGGGCGCAGATAAAAGAGTATTAAATATTGATATATTTTGTTTGCCAATAGAGGCACATTTGTAGCATACACTCTATGTATTTCAGAGATTTGGACAAACAACCTATCACAGGCGTACTGGTTGAAAGACAGGTTGAAAAATGCAGCAGGATATTTAACCATAGGCATGGAGTACTTTTTTTATCCTTGTTTGTACTAAAGCCCACCTGGTGGGTTTGCTGCCAAAGAGCTCTTCTTTTAATTTTGTCTGACAGTGGAAGCCAGTGTCACTTAAAAGTTTTAGTCATGTCTGACAACTGAATATGCTGGAGTTGTTTTTGGATGAGTGAGGGAGGATTTATCTTGAAACCATGCCGAATATCATATTGTTATTTATTAAATATATTTTTTGGCTTTCTGACCCCAAGACTCAACTAATCTCTTTAATTCTCAGCTGTGATCCTTGGAAACTGTCAAACTGTCCTCCTCAGAGAGTATTGGGACATTATAGACACACACTACTCTTCCAGGTAGATTTGTAACATCTTTAGTTGACTGGAAAGTCTTAACGCTTTAGTGTGTACGTTCACATCGATGCGATCAGGCTTGGCTGGTTTCTGGGCGTCACGGTCACACGGTGTGATTAGATTGTTTAGTGCATCACGTCAGATCGAGACCAGATCGGACGTGCTGAGCACTGTCATATTATCACAAATATTTAGTTTTTTCAACCATATGATGCTTATTTTAGGTTTCAATACATATAAATACTAGCGAAATCATACATTTATAGTTTTTAAAATACATGCTGATATCTATGGAAATGGCTATAATGATCCTTACAAATATAATCTGATGACATGTTTTATTAATAGCATATAGAGGTTGTGTATGTAAATATAAAGCTTACTTTAGCTCTTCTCCTCCTTACTGGAGACTTACTTTAGTGTGTTTTTGGGAAGACAGGATGAAATGCGTGTTGTAAATCCCACTGCTCGGATTCAGCATGAATTAACATGTGGTGCATCACCCGGTATAGATCAACTAAGACTGTCATTATAAAAGTGCTTAAGCGACCAAATACATTTACTTGAGCATATTTCAGAATCTGAAATATAACATATTTCATAATAAAGCGAGTGAATTTGTGAAAATTAAAAAGAAAAACAAAATAATAACGATCCATGTCATACAGCGCTGTTGTGACTGCAGTGCGTCACATGATAGGCATGATGCATCACCACGGAAACAATAGGGCTAAACATTTTAAAATAACGCTTTAAATATAGCTAAAAATAACTCAGATTGGGGCTTTGCTAGAATATTTTAAACTCATGTGTGAAAGGGGTTTATTATTGGCCTGATGGTGGATATGGGTATTTTGATTGCTTTAGCTTTTTTTCTAGCAGCGACTTTCTGTTTTGTGAAACTTGACCATCTTGTTTTTGAACATCAAAAGTTTTTTTAGTTTTTGCTTTTTACTTCTTGAGTAATGGCCTTTGTGCTCCTCACATTTATAAACCACGTGGAACAGGAAGTCATGGCTGGACACTTTCATGCTCCTGTCTGGGAATATACTTCAGTGGTATTTTACTCATATGTATACTTATACTATGGGAACAAATAATAATGGCTACCAAATTGCCTAATAATGAACATTATGCAGAGGAAACTTTTTAATAGGAACTATATCAGTGCATTCTCTGTTTTCTACATCATAATCATCAAGAACTATCAATGTATGAATGACACTGACTGCTAACAGTTTCTTTTTCCCACATCATTTTATTTTATCTATGAATGCATTTAAAGACAAATCACATAGAACAGTAAAATCACTCCATAAATTATCTATTCTGTATTTAATGCGCTTGAGATTGGTGATGTAAGCGACACTGACACAGACTTTGTTCCTATTGGTTGTGGCTAATCAAAGTCTCTCCTCATTTGCATGAAGTTAAACAAGCAATCACCTGTTTATAGATTTTCAGTGAATGGTTTACATTCACACTTAAATTATAAATACTTTTTATTAATATATTTTTTTAATTTAAAAAATAGTAAGTAATTATTTTTGTAAGCAATAGAGGTGTTGTTTTGGGTGTCTTGCAAAAACATAATTACTAAGCATACATTGCCACATGTTGCCAGTGTGAAAAAAAGTGTATCTCATCAGCTGTGTGCATGTGGAGGTGAGATCTTGTTCTGAAGTGATTATTATTCATTACAGGAAACACCCACTGTGTCACATCTCTGGACTCTTTGTTTATGTTTTTGTCCCGTGCCATGTGCTCCTGTGCCCTACCTTCCCTCCGTGTTAATTATGTTATTGTCATCAGCTGTGTCTCGTCAATTACCCCGTGTATTTAAGTCCTGTCTTTTCAGTTCTGTTTGTCAGAGCGTCAAGGTCCTACCCTATGTCCCTACCTGTGTTTATCCTGCCTGCCTGTTCTGACCTGCCTGCCTGCCTGCCTGTCTGTATATCTTTTTATTTTACCATTCTGAATTAAACCCTTTATTTTCATTGAATCTCGTTGTGTGCTCTCGTAACACCACACAACCGTGACAAACCTTCGGACCTTAAAAGAAGTAAATAGCGTATTTTCCCCCTTATTTTTGTTTTTTTGCCATGTTTTGCCCAGTTTAAAGACCCAAACTTCCTCATCCGCCTGCTGGAGCAGGATTGCTCTCTCGAGGACTACACCGAACTGTTCCTCGAACTGGCCAACGACTCTCGCTACCCGGACTGCTCTCTGCTCGAACTCTATTTCCGCGGACTTAACACCTCCAGCCAAGCGCAGCTGTCGGGAGCGGTCCTCGAGAGAGCCTCGCCGCGTCGTCAGTGGGTGCTGGTGTCCTGCAAATCAACCATGATGGTTGCGCCTGAGGACAACGACACCAGCCCAGACTCAGAGCCTAGCCCATCCCTTCACCGCATGGTCGAGCCCCAGCCTGAGCCCACTGCTGACACGGGGGCGAGTCGGCGTGACCACGGACCCATCGTCACAGAGGCGACAGAGCCGTGGGCGTAACAGGACCCGAGCCGTATACGTCAGACCAGGTGCGCGAGCCAGCAGCGGAGCTCAGCGGTGGGAGACAGCCGACTGCGAGGAGGCGCGGAGTGGAGCTCCGCCCACTACACATCGGCTGAGGATGAGCTGATCATCCACCTGGGGCTGCTGGATCTGCAAAGGGAGCTGGATGATGTAGACTTGAACTTGGACTTAGACTGGGCACCTCCCTGTATCCTGAGTTCCTGTTCCCGTTCAGCTACCCAGTAAGCCCGCTGGTTCCGCCCAGCCCCGTCCGTTAGCTCGCTAGTTCCGCCCAGCCGTCCCGTTAGCTCGCTGGTTCCGCCCAGCCGTCCCGTTAGCTTCGCTGGTTCCGCCCAACCCGTCCGTTCCGCCAGCCGCCCCATAGCCTTCGCTGGTTCCGCCCAGCCGTCCCGTTAGCTTCGCTGGTTCCGCCCAGCCTTCCCGTTCCTGTGCCCGCGCCGCGTGCGCTCTGTCCCGTTTCCTGTGCCCGCGCCACGTGCGCTCTGTCCCGTTCCTGTGCCCGCGCCCGCGTGCGCTCTGTCCCGTTCCTGTGCCCGCGCCACGTGCGCTCTGTCCCCCGTTCAGTGCCCGCGCCCGTGCGCTCCGTCCCGTTCAGTGCCCGCGCCCGTCGCTCCGTCCCGTTCAGTGCCCGGCGCCCGTGCGCTCCGTCCCGTTCAGTGCCCGCGCCCGTGCGCTCCGTCCGTTCAGTGCCCGCGCCCGTGCCGTCCCGTTCAGTGCCCGCGCCCGTGCGCTCCGTCCCGTTCAGTGCCCGGCGCCCGTGCGCTCCGTCCCGTTCTGTGCCCGCGCCCTGTGCGCTTCCTCCAGTGCCGCCTCAAGTTTCCCACCTCCACCTTGCCACACACCGTCGATGGATCCCAGCAGCCCCTGCGCTCATCCTCAGCTCACCATCCGGAGCTCGCCACGGGTCTGCGGTCTCCATCGCCGTCGAGGGTGAAGGATCCCTCGCCTCGCCGTCCTGCCTCCGAGACCCAGACTCCTCCTCGGCTCGTAGACCCGTCGGCTCCCCTGGGCTCCTGGCTCCCTCCTCTACACCGTGGTCCGTCAGTCCACCAGCTCCACCAGGCTCCATCGTCCCTCCGGCTCCGCCTTGGTCTGTCGTCGACCATCCGTCGCCTCGGGATTCCTCTCCTCCGGCCGCCTCGTCACTCCATCCCACCCGGCTCTGTCAGGCTCCTCCTTCCCTCCGGCTTCACCTCAGTCCTCAGTCGCTCTGGCTCCGCCGCGTCCTTCCCGTCCCCCGTCTCCGCATCAGTCGCCAAAGCCTGCGGCGTCGCCTTGGACCTCCAGCGCCTCGACGTCACCCTGGCTCTTCGGCTCTCCGTCTCCACCTCAGTCTCCTCCTCCACCTGCTCCGCCGCCCGTCGGTGTCCCCATGGAGTCGATGGCTGCTCCTCCTCCATGGCTCCTCCCTCCGTCGGCTCCACCAGACCACCATAACTGGGCTCTGGATCTCCTCCTGCTCCGGACTCCTATCTCCTTCCTGGCTCCTCCCTCCGTCGGCTCCACCTTGGACCACCATAGCTGGGCTCTGGATCTCCTCCTGCTCCGGACTCCTCCTGTCTCCTCCCTGGCTCCTCCCTCCGTCTACACCTCCTTGGACCCTTCTGCCTTCTGCCTGCCCACTCCTGGGATCCGTCCTCCACCACAACCTCCTCCCAAGACCCGGTATCCCCAAATCTTAGTCATTTTGGTTTTTGTTTGTTTTGTTTGTTACCCTTTAGGTGCGAGGCGCACCTTCGGGAGGGGGTAATGTCACATCTCTGGACTCTTTGTTTATGTTTTTGTCCCGTGCCATGTGCTCCTGTGCCCTGCCTTCCCTCCGTGTTAAGTATGTTATTGTCATCAGCTGTGTCTCGTCCAATTTACCCGTGTATTTAAGTCCTGTCTTTTCAGTTCTGTTTGTCCAGCGTCAAGGTCCCTACCTATGTCCCTACCTGTGTTTATCCTGCCTGCCTGTTCGACCTGCCTGCCTGCCTGCCTGTCTGTATATCTTTTATTTTACCATTCTGGAATTAAACCCCTTTATTTTCATTGAATCTCGTTGTGTGCTCTCGTGCTTACCACACAACCGTGACACACTGTGTCTATCAAAACACTGTTGAGAGAAAATGAATACAAGTCAAGTGTCAACACATGGAGGAGAGGGGTGAAAGAAAGAAAGAAAGAAAGAAAGTTGATTAACTGCACATGCATTGCTAAAAAAAAAGTTTGCATTACCCAATCAGCAGCTTTTTATCTAGGTTTCATCTACAATGTATTTTACACATTTTTTTATACAGCAACAAAAATGAAAATTCAGCCATCGCACATTCCTCACTGGATTTTGCAGTATCTTAAATATAGCTTTCATTTTATCAAGAATCATATTCCCTGTATAGAATGCCACAGTTGGAGTTCCCCAGTAAAAATCATTAATTTTCTCCACAGAATTGATTTTTACTTGATAACTTGTATGCGTTTTTAATCATTTGTGTTTGTGACTTACAACATTTTAATCACTGGTGTAGATTTCTGTAGAAGCCAGGAGCCTGAAAAATTTCAAGTTATTTTTAAATGATCATGTTGAATTGTAGAATTTCTTTTTATTACAGTTTTATTCCATTATTTGGTTCATGGCTTATGACTTCTTCTTTTTTTCAAGTATACTCGTTGTTTGTTTTTTTTTTTGTTGTTTTTATGATAGTAATTACACAGCAGTCACATTATTATTATTATTATTATTATTATGTAATAACATTGTTAGTATCTATTTTGTGAAAAAGCGTCAATTATTAAATTGTCTCTCTTCTTCTGTTTTTAAGAGTATCTACAAGCGATAAACTTGCAGTCCACATTCGTTTTCATTCATCTAATCCTCTCAATAATGTGTTTCATCTCTCATGAGACACCTCTTCCAGTTGGAGAGGTTTGCTCCTTGTATAAGAGTCTTTGTTCATTTCATGACTTTTCTAATCACGGCACGACATTAAAAGAATAAAGAGAATTCATTACTTTGATAGAAGCATAATTAGGTGACAGAAAGCATTCGGAACAATTAGCGAACTGGTGAAACACAGAGAACTGGCGTCCGTCTCTCTCCTCCCCACCGATCTGAGCAACAGCCTGGTGAGAGCAGCTGGTACGCCCGTCCACTGAATCTGGACTGACAGCAAACTGACTGCGAGAGAAAGAACTATAGTACAGCGGAGAATAATATGTATTGTGAATGCTGAGAGGAGGTGTTGTTTGAGTGAGTCAGTGGAAAGAATCAATGTTCGGTGTAAACCTGGGTCATGGTATTGCATGCTCAGAAGAAAGATGAATGGAAATATGATGCAGAAGCAATGCTTTTCTCTAATAACATATATTTGTGAAACTTGTTACATACGTAAGTGTCTGCCAAAGATCCTGATTGATTTTTGTTGGAGGAAGATTTGAAATGGCATCCATGAAGGTCATTCTGATGAACAGATGTAGGGAATCAGATTTGTGTTGAAGACAGATTGGTTCTGCTTTCATTCTTAGTCTTTCTGATCCATGTGCAAGAAAAAGGAGACAAACTGACAACAAATTGGATCACAGACTGTCAAACCACATCAGTCAATCATACCAACAGACCCAATATTGCTTGCGCTCATGCGAAGGAAAGCAGTTCCTTCCTTAAGGGCAGTGCTGCTAGGAATCAAAATTTAACAAAGCTGACTTTCTGAGAGAGACTAAACCACTTCTCTGTCATCAGGTGAAGACGATCCCTCTGTTATTGTCTGTCTGGACCGCGGGCCAATCAGAGGGGAAAGGAGCAAGAGGCCAGAGTGATATTTGAGTCTCGTTCAGTGAACTTTACCAGACAATTTGGACAAGAGGAAGAGACAAAGCAATTAATTACAACAGTACACACACAGAGCACAAACACACGTGTTGATATATGATTTTAGACATGGATACACATTGATGAGTTCAAAAACAGCCAAGTGAACTCTTAAATCCTTATGCAGACCTCATTCATAAGCTCTGTTCTCAAACATAGCAAGTAATCTCATTAGGCAGCAAAAAAAAAGTATATACATATTTTAATAGTGTTTTAGTCTGCTTTGCAGATTACTATACTTGAAACAAGATATAATTATATAAGAAAAACTCTGCTTAAGACTTAGAAAATGCGTTTTGTCTTTTCGTCTTGCTGTAGCAGATATGTTTATTATTATTATTATTATTATTATTATTATTATTATTATTATTATTATTATTATTATTATTATTATTATTAGTAGTAGTAGTAGTAGTAGTAGTATTATTAAGTAAAAAATAAAAATAAGTGGGGATCTGCCATTCCAGTAAGACAAAATATGTGTATGTTAAAGATAGTAGAAAACAATAATGTAAACAGTGAAGCAACACAAGGTATAATTTAGATTCAGATTTAGATTAAGAATATATTATAAAGAATATTTTCAGTGCAGGGCTAATTGTCACACATCAAAGTTGTCCAAAGTTCTTTATACTGGTAACTATAAGATTTTAAGTCATAGATTTAATTGCACAAATGTTATTTTATTTATAAATAAAAAAATATATATATATTTTTTATGTCTGGTTACATGTTTTTATATGCTGTAGTGTGTAGCACCACAAGCACTGCATTTTAAAGATGCTAAATAAAAATAAAAAATCACATCAAGATACGTTCCATTTCATTGTACTGTCTAACTTTTGTTAAACACAAAGACTAGACACACTGTCTAGATAGCAGCGGTTTTGCCATGAATAGTCAAAAAATCTTGTTTAAAAAAAATGTTTTGCCAAACTCGCTTGAAACTATTTAAAAGATACAAATCTCTGACACAACTTTCCCTGTGTTGCTGTCCTCCAGTTCTTCAGAGTTTGGAAGTGAAGTACAAGGATTTTCCATTGAGGAGAGTTGGTGGTAACACAGCGGATATCACAATGGTAAAATCTAGCTGACTTATGATCAGGCTCTTTACTTTTCCTGAGAGGTACACACTTTGTTCCTTTCACATCTACAGGAGAGGCTTAGAGTGATCTCTTGATCGCCTTCACTCCTCTCTTCTAAAGAACCCGTGTTGAAGCAATCGCCTGCCAAAACCTACAGCCTCCTATAAGTGAGTGATGCTTTGAAACCGGAGAAAGTGCAAGAAAGCGACACTCGGAATGAAATATGCGCTATGCCGGAGAGAGTGAAGCTGTCAACAGTTGTATCGCACCACATGATGAGAAATTCAAATCCGGCGTGAGGTCAGAACAAAACAACAGCATAAACATTCAGAGGACGGCTTGTTTTACAACACTTTTAGAGGTTTTGCTTGGAAAACAGAAGTAACCTTTTTACATAGCGTGGACTTTTCCTCATAGTTGGGGTTTATAATGAGCACTGCGCCGATATAACAAATCAGGGTCTGGGGTAGATGGTGGAGGTCAGCCGTCAAAGAGAAAGATGTGGAAGACAGGATGGACATGCAGCTAGAATCAGTAATGAGTCTGGAGATTTCAGCCATCCAATCCTAGGAAGAGGTAATTGAAAGGAAGGATAGATGGATGGACAGATGACCATGTGTATGAAGATGGATTGGCCGTCGAATAGCCTTGGAAGATTGATAATCCTACTCGTTTCGACACGTACACATGACCCACGCACAAGAACAGAGGTCAAGGCCATCTGGTCTGGATGATGAGTGTGTCGTAAGCCTGATCTTGAAGAAAATTAAATCAAACAATGTAGGCAAGACATCAGATAAAGAGCCTAGATCGACCTTAAATGGTTTCTAAGATGTTCTGGAGGGCTGTGAGAGGATTGCTGGCCAACTGCTAACATAATTTTAGACACTGATAGACCAAACAATTAACAGATAGTTAGTAATTTAGGCTCATGTATACTTTTGCAAAACGGCTCTAGTACAAACACCATAAGCGTCACTCTCCTGGTTTTGAATTCTTAGCAGCCACAATAAGTACCTCAAGCAGAGTAATGCAACCAACAAGAATAATTGTACAATAACTTGTATTAACAAATTAAAATATTAAAGTGTGGTAGAAATGTATTTCCATTGTGACAACATGCCCCACTGTAAGTTCAGGGAATATTAGATAGATAATTTCCTTGTCCTTTTCCTTTCCTTTTTTCGTTCTCAGCATGTGGGAGAGATCACAAGTTCAAAGATATGCCAGGATCCATTAACATGTGTTCGAGACATTTCCCCTGCGTTTCACACAGAAACTGAGCTTCTCTCTCACTTTAACTATAGCCTTCAGATGGACATGACTTCACTTTGTGGTATATCTTGACCTCGTCTCCCAAGACAGTACAATGAGCACATTTAAGTTGCACTCTTGATGATTTCAGGCAATTATAGCTTTAAAAATAAATAAATAAAAATCTGTCATCATTTACTTGCCCTTATGTTGTTCCAAGCTCTACAACATGACTGTGTTTCTATTATGAATGATACACTGGTTGCTTTTTTCTGACACTTTCAAGCTTAAAATACAGTGTAAAAGCACAATTAAAGTATCACAAACGTACTCCATATGACTCATGTGCTATAGATTTCCTTCTTCTTGTTTTTATTGTATCTATAAAGTCTGGAACGACATGAGGGTGAGTAAATGCTGACCATGTTTTCATTTTTATGTGACCTGATGATACATACACAGACTCCAGCAAGCAGTATTAAAAGTAGTTTGTCTTTCTCACTCAAGTAAACATATGTTTGTACTTTTTTTAGTTTGTTCTTCTGATACAACAGCTGTATGTATGCTCAGATGAGTTCTCATTGATGAAATATAAAACATCTGTCTGCCATTTCTGATTGGTTTTCTGTCAGACCATAGTGCTGTGCTATGGTATGCGCCTCCAGATGTTCAGCATATGGCCTCCAAGGTACATATGTAGAGATAATCCCACATTATAGAGCACAAGTGACAAACGCCACTCAGCTCTCCAAGAAAAGTGAGAGGCGTCAAAACTTTTAATTGAGTTGGTCTGTTTTTAAAAAGTTAGTGTTCAGTTTTGTTGGTCAATGTTGTAACAATATTTTAGTTTTTTATGTCTGCAGCCTTTGCCATCAAGCATCATGATGTAATTCGTCACATGACATTTACAGCTCAGGTGATCCGGGTCTTAGTTGAATGTACCAAAAAATGTATCATCAATGTCAGAAATAAAACTGTTTGCAAACTGGTTCCATAGTGACTATAATATTTAATAACAATTTGCATCATATGTGCACTTAAAATCTAATTTATTATTATCGCTTTCAAATAAATTAATTTTAATAATAAATAATAATAGTAATTTTATTGCAAATTTAATCCATACTCTGTCCATTGATTTTCCTTTTTCTAAACAAATTAAATCAATGTCATTTTTTAAAATGAGCACATTTTATTAATTAAATTTACATGTTAATGAAGTTATCAGCCTTTCATTTAAAATATAATATAATATAACATAATATAATATAATGTAATACAATATAATGTTTGTACGTTTTCTTCTACATTGCACACTGTTCTTTTTCTTTCTAACACTTATTTTGTAAATACATTTAAATAAACGTATCTACATAATTTAAAGAATACATTTAAATGTCATTAATTAAATTGTAATTTTAATGAAGTTCTTAGTCTTTCATTGTATATTCATTTTTATTTTATACAGCATCTCTGAATAAATTTTCATACTGTATGTCTATGCAGTTTCTTTCTAGCTCCTCTCAATTTGTCCCTTCCCTTCTCAAAAATGAGGCAGAATTTCAGTCCTGCGGTACCCACTCATGTTTGGGTTGCTAAGGGACTGCATATACTGAAATTTTCCTGACAGCCCAAGGTCATATTATTATTATTTTTTTTACCTCCTCTCTCTCCTCAGGAACAGCTGTAATGAAACTGTCCCCATTACAGGGCTCTTTTATGGGCCTAAAATGGGAATATTGCCAGCGTCGGCCTGGTGATGGTCTTGTCAGGCCCAGTGTGTGCTTGTGTGTGTTTCTCTGAGAACACCGCAGAGTGATCATTTTTAATGGGAGTGCAATAGTCCACACCTCCTCATCCGGCAGGATCCGTGAGCAGGAGAGAGGTGACAAGACAGATTATGAGAGAAGGAGAGAAAGGAATAAGGCGAGAGAGGATGTATAAAAGGCATGTAAAAAATATTTTCACCATCTCTATAGTTGGAGATGGGGATTGTGGTAATGCATTGTGCGTTTACCTTCTTTTGATTAGCTCTCCTGAGAATATCTGTGCCAGAAGTTTCGGCCCTGTTCCAGTGTTTGCTACAGTGGCATTTTCAAACAAAATATTTCGATCGTAATAGAATAAATGCAGCTTTACACCTTTGCTAACCAGACAGGATGACACACGTTTCCAGCAATGAGCAATTTGCCTGTTATAATATATTTGAGATTTTTACGATACAGGTGAGATTTTAGCGTGGGTAGAAAATAACAATTGTGTGAAATGTACAGCGTAATCCGAGACACACATCCAGACCAAAAATAAAAGCCACATGTATGGTCTCAAGACAATAAATGGTGTAACGACAGAAATAAAGAACACATTCATGTTAATTAGAGTTAATCCAGTAAGAGAATTTCACATTGACATTTATCTCTAAACAGGCATGAAGGAAAGTTTGTTCTCTCTCCGTTTTTAATAAACATTCAAACTTCTCTCAAATAGCTGGTTGTAAATACGTACTGACAGGGCACCACTTAGCACCACGTGGGCATTAGCAATAAATGGCTAAGGTAATTGGATTTGTCCTTCACTCTGCTAATTCTTGCACAGATTATACAAGACAACCGGTTTGTTTATTAAAACAGAAAGACAGTGGAAGTGATTTGGCTGCTTATAGCGAGCTAAACACACGTCCTCCTGAGCTCTCAGTAGATCCAGATGAGCTTTTGAGCGGATTTGTCTGAAGCCTCACACTCCTAATTGGTTTTGAAAGTTTGGAGGGCTAATGTCTGATCTTGAACTTCCTGTCACCGTGGTTTCTGACAGAGCAGCAGCAATCAGCTGCTTTCGGAGGATGGCTAACATCAAAGTCCTGCCCTGGTTACTCCCATCATGCTTTAAAATTGACCCCATTTATTTTCTTAAAGGGACAGTTCACCCAAAAATGTCAGCATTTACTCTGAAACTTTTTTTGTTTTTCATCTCTATACAATGAAACAAAGACAAACAATCTTGTTTGGCGTGACTTGAGGAATAGTAAACAATGACAGATTTTTCACTTTTTTGGCTTGTAATGCATGTTTCTGGTCTTAAATCAGGTGTTGTTGCTGTTGCTTGTCAGATTGTGCAATGTCAATGACAATTTGACAGCATTTGTCTCTATATTTCGAATCAGCAGCCATGACACATATTCTCATTGTTGAGCTAAATTTAAAGCGGTACCAAACTAACCCAAGCAAGTCCTTCTGTCGTGGCTTTTACGAAAATCAGTTTGTGCACTGCTCATTCTTCAGAAGCGAACTTGAGGACATTTTGATAGCACAATTATGTAGCGTCAACACTAACGATTGAGCACTATATCAACACATTGTATGGACATTTAAAACTGTATTTCTTCTTTTTCAGCTCTGCAATCTAATTTTCCCATACTGCCAGAACATTGTTGAGAAAAACGGCATTCAAGGCAATTAATTGGCCACTAATGAGCAAGCAAGTGATCAAAGCCTAAAGATTCTGGCCTACAATGAAAGAAACTTTGGTGTACGTAATATTTCATTGAAATGCGACAGCGCTCCACTTTTAAAACGACTTTATTTGCAGACGTCGCTAATCCACCCAAACACCTAAAACGAAATAAAATTTTAGCAATATAAAATGTATAAATCTTACGCATCCTTGCTGTATAAAAGTATTAATATACTAAAGTCAAAGCATTTCGTTTGCACTTCCTCTACTGGTAAAATGAGTTGTTTCGTATCTCAGGAACAGAAACATTGTTGTGCCGTTGTTAGGTAAACAACACTTTTCAGTGAGCCGTTTGTTTAGGGAATTCCACCAAGATGGAAATTAATGTTTAATCTGCAGTGTTATGTTACAGTCTCAGCAGTGGTTGACCAGTTTTCATTGCGTTTCAGATGTCAAATTGCTCTCGTCGAGGCGAGTGAGATATTGAAGTAATTGCTCAGTTTTGTTCCTATGAATTAATACAGACCGGGGTAGATTCCTGACTGAATAGACAATGCTACAGCTCAATGTCTTCACCCTCAGGCTCATGTTCACATAAAATCAAAACCATAGCACAAACTGTAAATATAGCGAACGCACATACACAACACGGATTCGCAAATAACAGAGAAACAGGCAGACGCTATGTGACATGTTTTATTCATTTGCCAAATCGTCTATGGCTCAACACTGCAGAGGCCTCAAAGCAACAGAGATTTCAATAAATGAGAACAACAAAAACAAACACAGGGAAAAAAAATAATACACTGAAGGAAAACAATAAAAAAAGGTTTCATAAGATAAAGGTGGGCAAACCGGAGGCGAGGCAGGAGGGCTGAACGGAAGAAGAAAGCAAAATAGTCGGCTGCTCCATCCGGCCGTCGACGCCATTATCACAGAACAGTGGCGTGGATGTCACACCCCACTGCGGCTGTGAACATGACACCTTCTCTCTCCTCTCTAATCTCTTTCTCTCTCCCTCGCACACACGTACTCTATATTTAGTTTTGCCTTCATTCCCCATTCACTCTCATATTGGCTTTCTCTTATTTGTCTCTGTCATTCTCTAGCGCTTGTCTCACACCGGCTCGTTCCCACACTTCTCTACTCCTTACCTTTGCTCATCCCGCACTGCAATGGAATATTAATACTGTTTTTCATCTCGTTTCCTACAGCTTTGTAGACTTGACATTTCTTCCACATTTTTATGCATTATCACCGAGCTACGTTCTTCTCTAGGGTCCCGGCAATGAGGGCGTCAAACTTACTTTCTCCTCCTGCCTGACCTCAGTGGTCTGGCTTGGATCCAACAAGTTTATTTATTTTTATTTTTATTTTTTTATGATAAGCAGACATGACTTCTGCCGGAGAATGGTCTGTTCGCGGTTATTTACAGGCTCGTAAACACAAAACAATGAGAGAAATTCAGTGGCTTGTAGAGGAACTGTGCGCTGCATGGAAGTTAAACAGTTTCCTAGCTGGAAAAAAGGATTTTACGACAGTGCGGTTTGGTTCTTAATTAGAAAAAATGTTTTAGCGACCTTATGCAATGAAAAATCATTTTTTTAGGTTTTTGAAAGCAGTCTCACCAAGACTGCATTTTTTGATAAAAAAAGTTAACACAGAAACATTATATTATATTAGCAATTTTATTTCTAACATTCATTAGTTCTATGTCAAGGTCAGTTGATTGCATTAGTTTACACAGTAGGTTTTAACTGCCTTTTGTCGGTTGTAAGGCAGGATGTTTCATTCACATTCAGCTCAGCCTCACCTGCCTTTTAAGCTTCAATAGCTTTGTCCCCTTCAGATCTTTTTAATACCCTGCACAGAGGGTCTGATGAAAAGGTCAGGCTAGCTGAATTAGAGGGCCAGCTGTCTCTGGTTAGGGTTTGTTGAGCAATCATTTCCATATCTGGTTAACTTGGTCATTCGTCTCTCAGGTGAATGCCTTGTCGGAGAATGAAAGCTGTAAATCTAGAATGAACTCTCATGGGGACAGGCAAGGCATGCTGGGATACTGTAACCTTGACGATGAAAGGCTACGCATAAAAGCGGTGCAATTTTTTTCTACCATTTATGCTGGTATTAAAAACTGCATTTTGAAACCTAGACATTATGTGGTGTAAATATTAAAAAGTTCCCAAGAAGATCTTTTCCTTTCATCTTTTTGAAAAAGGGTGGAGTGAACTTAAATGAACCATGAGTTATAACAACAAAAGCTAACCTTGCGCCACGCTAACTGAGAGTTTGCTGCAGCCCCGCTGTGAATGAACTACTGAAACACATCTTTGACAGTTGGATATAAATCCCCCGAACAGTTTTAAGACATTATTCTTTACAAAATAAAGCTAATACTCTAAAAATGCTGCAATCATGACAACTCTCAGGAGGATTGTAGGATGGTGATGGATATGGCAGTGTTTATGTATTTGGTCTCGTGAAATAGATCTTCCACGCTGCTGCTGGATTGTTGTTGGTTATTGCTGTGGTTGAAGATTATTGCTGCTGCTGCAAGCAGTACAGTGCTGGACCTTGCTACTTGCTACCAATACATATGGTGATAGGGTGCTGTTAGTGTCTAAGACATACTGCTGCTGCACAAATAGCATAAAAAATAACCCGTAGCAGATCTACAGGTGGAGCTGGGGAGGTGGAGGGTTTTAGAGAAACTCTGAAAGTGTGCTACAGAAATCTCAAGTGAATGCTAGCCAGCGACATAACGCATGAACCAATCAATCGTTTAACTCTCTGAATATCATCAATTAACAACCTGTCAGCTTGCTGCCATCTACAGTAGAGTTTCATGACTGAACTATATATTTTCTCTAATCTTGGTTTTGCATGTTGACCTTAAACATTTAGTTACTAACTTTATATAATTTTGTTATATATTATTATTATATAATAATAATAATAATAATAATAATAATCATGTTAATATGCTGATGTATCATCAATGTTTGAATTATATATTCCCGTGATTATTTTCAAGATTTAAGTACAATATTTAAAAAAGCTATTCAAAATAGTGATATTTTCTGGTTTAGTCTTTTCTGCCCATTTTAATTCAATTTAACACATCCAAAATCATTTATTTATTTGAAAAAAAAAAAAAAAAAAAATTTAAATGGTGGTGTATATTGTTACAAAATATTTATGGAAAGTATTGTTGAAAATATGTAACAGCTTTTTTTTGTTGTCAATGACAATGCCTAACTTAAAATATCTATATTGAATTGGACTTTTAAAGATGAACCCTTCCTGAAAAATATTCACTGGAGTAAAAAATGTAACAACTAGCTGTGGTCTTCCCTGTAAACAAGTGTATCATTAATTTGAAACGTTGCCTTGGTCTTGGCTACATATTTGTGTTATAAATAAGAGTGCTGATGGGCGAAATCAAATCATGTGAATGTTAAAGTTAGGCCATTAAAGAAGAGCAGGTGTGAGTCTAAAGTTAAATAATGTGATAGTCAAGGTTGAACTGATGCTTTCAGGGCCTTGCAGGATGTTAATGTGATTCCCTTGCGACTTTCAGGCCTTGACTGTTTAACATTTATTTTCCAAGCATCCGTTTTTTATGCAGTCTAAAGGGTGGAGATACAGTGATAAATCTTCAGCAAATATCTCCAAATCCATTCTGAGACCCGTCAATCTGATGCAAGAAGAGAAGAGATTAAAAAAATGAACACAAAATGGTTTAATTGGAGAAAATCTCAGCACTGTGTTTTGAGAAGCAGTCTCATGGTCACAATTACAGTTTTATCTTGTGAAAATCAATGTAGGAGAAGTGATAGGGCTCTTTGGGTTCTCCCATTCCAATTAACCAACCAGTTAATAACGCAATCAATTTTTGATTTCAGTATATGCATGGTGGATCGGATTCTATTGGTTTGGCTGTAATGTCTATCTTTAATTAAGAAAGTTGCAAATTTGTTTTCCAATCCTATATATATTGTGACGGGAGGAGCCAACGACAGACACAGTGGGCGTGGCGTCAGGCCTCGGAGAGCTTTTTATTAACAAAAATAGTACAAAATAAAGTGTCCAGGGGAAAAGTGTCCAAATAAAGGGAAACTGGTGCCCTCGTTGTGCTTCTGGGATTGTGGAAGGTCAGGTAGTGTTCCAGGGGCAGGGTCCAGGTAAGGGGCGGAGTCGGCGGTCGCCTGCGCGCTCCTCTCCTGTTCGGGCGCGGCGGCGGCTTCTTCCGCGGCATCTCCGTCGCTTCTTTCCTCCGGTCGTCAGAGATTTAGGGGATTTAACGGCTCGGCATCCTGGCCCGTCAGCCGTATCCGGGTGCAGTCGTCGCCTGGACTGTCACGGAGTCCCACGGCGCGCTTGTCTAGCGGCGGGACGAGCTCCTTCACGCACCCTTCCTGGACCCACGAGGACACCAGCGTGCATGCACGGGAAGAGACCGGTCTCCCGAGGAGGCGCGCGCAGGGCATTTGCGGCGTGGCGGTGACAAGGCTAAATCCCTTCAGGTGTGCCTCGTCACACGCCGCCAGACCTGGCGATACCACGCCCCTCCTCTCGAACACACCCACTCCGTCGGAGCCTGGTGTGGCGGCGAATAAAGGGCGGGGTGATGGTGACAATAAAGAGGAGGGCAGCCGACTCGTCACATTCCCCTCCCCAGCGTCAACCCGTCAGGCGGTGCCCGCCGCGCAGGAGTGCTACCTTCCTCAACCAGGCTCCAGCGGTCGGAGTGGGCGGGGCAGGGATTCCTCTCCGGGCAACTCCCCTCTCGCACCGGGACAGAGAAACCGGGAATTAGTCGACATGCTCAACCAGCCACCGGGTAAATGACAGTAAAGCAAGCGTCACTTACCCTTCCTGGTGGCTGGGAGCGAGTCTCCGTTGTTCCTCCGTCCGGCATGGGTACCAGCGAGAGGATGGCGTCATCAGATGTCGCCCAACTGTGCCGTCTAAGCTCCGCCTTGCCCGCATTCTCCACCACTGTGGCGGGAGGAGCCAGCGACAGACACAGTGGGCGTGGCGTCAGGCCTCGGAGAGGCTTTTATTGACAAAATAATAATAATACAAAATAATAAGTGTCCATGGGAAAAGTGTCCAAATAAAAGGGGGGATCTGGTGTCCTCGTCGTGCATGAGGAAAGTGAAGGTTGAGGCCGTGTTCCAGGGGAAGGGTCAGGTAAGGGGCGGAGTCGGCGGTCGCTACACGCCCCCTTTTCTGGTCGAGCGCGCGCGGCGGCGGCTTCTTCCATGGCGTCTCGTCGTCGCCGTTGCTCGGGCGGCAGAGTGGGATGAGCTCTGTGTTCACAGCCTGGACTACGGAGAGTCCCACGACGCGCTTCTCGGGCGCGGGTGAGGTCCATCACGCACCCTTCCTGGACCCACGAGGACACCAGCGTGCATGCACGGGGGAAGAGACCGGTCTCGAGGGAGGCGCGCAGGGCATTTAACGGCGGCGGTGACAAGGCTAAATCCCCTTCAGGTGTGCCTCGTCACACGCCGCCAGACCTGGCGATACCACGCCCCTCCTCTCGAACACACCCACTCCCGTCGGGAGCCTGGTGAAGGGCGGCGAATAAAGGGCGGGGTGATGGTGACAATAAAGAGGAGGGGCAGCCGACTCGTCACATTCCCCTCCCCAGCGTCAACCCCGTCAGGCGGTGCCGCCACGCAGGAGTGCTACCTTCCTCAACCAGGCTCCAGCGGTCGGAGTGGGCGGGGCAGGGATTCCTCTCCGGGCAACTCCCCTCTCGCACCGGGACAGAGAAACCGGGAATTAGTCGACATGCTCAACCAGCCACCGGGTAAATGACAGTAAGCGCAAGCGTCACTTACCCTTCCTGGTGGCTGGGAGGCGAGTCTCCGTTGTTCCTCCGTCCGGCATGGGTACCAGCGAGAGGGGATGGCGTCATCAGATGTCGCCCAACTGTGCCGTCTAAGCTCCGCCTTGCCCGCATTCTCCACCACTGTGACGGGAGGAGCCAACGACAGACACAGTGGGCGTGGCGTCAGGCCTCGGAGAGGCTTTTTATTAACAAAAATAGTACAAAATAAAGTGTCCAAGGAAAAGTGTCCAAATAAAAAGGGAAACTGGTGCCCTCGTTGTGCTTCTGGGATTGTGGAAGGTCAGGTAGTGTTCCAGGGGCAGGGTCCAGGTAAGGGCGGAGTCCGGCGGTCGCCGCGCGCCCCTCTCCTGTTCGGGCGCGGCGGCGGCTTCTTCCGCGGCATCTCCGTCGCTTCTTTCCTCGGTCGTCCAGAGATTTGGGGATTTAAGCGGCTCGGCATCCTGGCCCGTCAGCGTATCCGGGTGCAGTCGTCGCCTGGACTGTGCGGAGTCCCACGGCGCTTGTCTAGCGGCGGGGCGAGCTCCTTCACGCACCCTTCCTGGACCCACGAGGACACCAGCGTGCATGCGGGGAAGAGACGGTCTCGAGGAGAGGCGCGCAGGGCATTTAACGCGGCCGGCGGTGACAAGGCTAAATCCCCTTCAGGTGTGCCTCGTCACACGCCGCCAGACCTGGCCGATACCACGCCCCTCCTCTCGAACACACCCACTCCCGTCGGGAGCCTGGTGAAGAAGGCGGCGAATAAAGGGCGGGGTGATGGTGACAATAAAGAGGAGGGCAGCCGACTCGTCACATTCCCCTCCCCAGCGTCAACCCCGTCAGGCGGTCGCCGCCACGCGCCAGGAGTGCTACCTTCCTCAACCAGGCTCCAGCGGTCGGAGTGGGCGGGGCAGGATTCCTCTCGGGCAACTCCTCTCGCACCGGGACAGAGAAACGGGAATTAGTCGACATGCTCAACCAGCCACCGGGTAAATGACAGTAAACGCAAGCGTCACTTACCCTTCCTGGTGGCTGGGAGGCGAGTCTCCGTTGTTCCTCCGTCCCGGCATGGGTACCAGCGAGAGGGGATGGCGTCATCAGATGTCGCCCAACTGTGCCGTCTAAGCTCCGCCTTGCCCGCATTCTCCACCACTGTGACGGGAGGAGCCAACGACAGACACAGTGGGCGTGGCGTCAGGCCTCGGAGAGCTTTTTATTAACAAAAATAGTACAAAATAAAGTGTCCAAGGAAAAGTGTCCAAATAAAAGGGAAACTGGTGCCCTCGTTGTGCTTCTGGGATTGTGGAAGGTCAGGTAGTGTTCCAGGGGCAGGGTCCAGGTAAGGGGCGGAGTCCGGCGGTCGCCACGCTCCCCTCTCCTGTTCGGGGCGAGGGGCGGCGGCTTCTTCGCGACATCTCCGTCGCTTCTTTCCTCGGTCGTCAGAGATTTAGGGATTTAACGGCTCGGCATCCTGGCCCGTCCAGCCGTATCCGGGTGCAGTCGTCGCCTGGACTGTGCGGGAGTCCCACGCAGCGCTTGTCTGGCGGCGGGGCGAGCTCCTTCACGCACCCTTCCTGGACCCACGAGGACACCAGCGTGCATGCACGGGAAGAGACCGGTCTCGAGGAGAGGGCGCGCAGGGCATTTGCGGCGGCGGTGACAAGGCTAAATCCCTTCAGGTGTGCCTCGTCACACG
The DNA here is from genome assembly GCF_018831695.1 of Puntigrus tetrazona. Classification (NCBI taxonomy): domain Eukaryota; kingdom Metazoa; phylum Chordata; class Actinopteri; order Cypriniformes; family Cyprinidae; genus Puntigrus; species Puntigrus tetrazona. The sequence goes on along the minus strand of NC_056709.1, from coordinate 10,185,863 downwards.
CCGCCAGACCTGGCGATACCACGCCCCTCCTCTCGAACACACCCACTCCCGTCGGGAGCCTGGTGAAGGAAGCGCGAATAAAGGACGGGGTGATGGTGACAATAAAGAGGAGGGCAGCCGACTCGTCACAATATATATATATATATATATATATATATATACACATACATTTTCTAATTTTAATTTACTCTTTTTTTATGCATAATTTTTTCTCCATGTGTTCTCAACTTACATTTTCAGTTTAATTCACGCTTTGTAATTAGTTAGTTTGTTTATTTTTATTTTTATATTTTTTTGTTGATCTTTAAAGCAGACATTTAAGTATGCGGTGACTCGTAGCTTTTTTAAATGTCATTCTCATCACCATTCCTGCTAATTGATGTGGCGAACAGAATGCGATGCAAAAACCCTGCTCAATTATCGACGTAGACCTACACGATAAAACCTTCAGAGGTCAACCGAGTTCTTGAGTCATCAAAACAGGACAGGCAATCAACTGACAGGTGGCAGTGTTTGATGATGTAATTTCCTGCACCTGTCATTCTCGCAAGAAGGTGCTGCTTTTACATTTCATTATGACGTCTCGCTTCATTCAGATTGCGAAGGTCAGGGAGTCCGGGTATTAAGTCCACGTGACGCATCTTAAATGAAGCGCTTAAATTCGCAGTTTGCCGCCGGACCTGGTAATTCAATTCGTTCACAGTCCAAACTAGGGCTGTTTTTCCGCAAATACTTCATCTAACCGCGTACATTCCTCTATGACTAATGAGCCGTGTGCAGAAACTTGGAAACAGAACAAGAACATAGCATCCTGTGTTGCACGGGGAGATTTATCAGAGGGCATTTTAAGCACAGGAAGTAAATGATCCAACAAAATACATTAACCTTATTTACTAGATAGAGAGAAACATTAGATCGCTCACCACAATGAGCTCAGCTTGGTGTCTCTGTCATTTCCAGCACATTAAGAAACACACAAATCAGGCGTTTGCTAAAGTTTATTACATTATTTAGCCGAGAGAATGACCTTGATGTTTCCTTGGAACATTTAACCAACCCCAAGGTAGACATTATAGTGATGAATACACAGGAACACTGACAGCAGCCAAATCTTATCTATTTACAGAGCATGAGGAAGAGCCTCTCTCTCTCTCTCTGTCTGTCTCTCTGTCTCTTTCTCTCTCTCTGTTTGGTCGTTTGGACCTCATGCTGTGGCCTCTTCACTCATTTGTCATTACACCCTGCTCTTCCAGTGTCAGCTCAGCAGTGAGTGTCGAAACCCGCCAAGGCTGCTCATTCTCTCGATCTCTCTTTTTCTCTCTCGCACACGGGCCCTCGCTTCATCTTTCGCCCCTCCTTTTCCTCTATCAATAACCAGCTCCCAGGGTCATCGGAGTAATATTTAGCAGCGTTCAATCGGAGTCGGAGTGTTTATTAATCTCTGGTTGGTGGGCCAGCATGCATTCATAAGCCTGATAATTAAATTCTAGGTATGAGTTCGGTTACACCTCTACAAAATCCTGGCCCGTACCGCAAGGTCTGTGGCGCTGTGTTTTGACTGTGTCCGTACTTGTAAAACCACCAAAAAGCAAGGCAGAATCATAACGGTGATGTCTGTAAATCTGTGAGTGGACTGAAAAAGTTGAGGTTGCTACTTTAGAGCTGACAAATCTGTGTTGTTGGTATTGTTGTATACTTGACATGTTAAAAACACAAGTTTAGCTCACTGTGGTGTTCATGAACAAAACATTAGACTCGACCAGCATGGTTTTTCTGATGAAGCACAATAACTAAGATAACTATAAGGATAACGGTATTGGAGTCCACATGAGCAAACGTGCGTCTGCCTCTTTAAATTCTAAAGCTCGTTGTAGCTGTATGGATTCTGATTGGCTGTCAATGTTTTTATTGTTTATCAGTTGGAAAAAATTGTTATAAAAACTTATATGGACTTTGCTTATATGGACTTTGCTATTCTTTAATATCAAAAAAGACTTTTAGAACTATATCTTTATTATGATCATGCTTGGTGTGAGAGCGGTCCTTAAGGAAGACCCATGGGGCCAGTTTCATAAAATGAGCTAATTAACTAGTTAAGAACTAGTCTGACCAAGTTATAATTAGTTAACCAAGTTATCCAGTAAATAATCAGCCTTTTTTTCTAATTACAATTGGACCAATCTGTGTTTTTACGTAAAATGTTATCACCAGTTTTAAAAAAGAAGAAGAAAACACAGATGAATATATTACAAGACTAGTCTAAGCATTGTGTGGAACCAGATCACTGCTGTTTAAGAACACTCTAGCAACCAACAGCATTGTGATGAATACACTCTAAACAAAGCATCATTTCTTACATAAAAACAAAACAAAAACATAACATTTACTACTACTGTGATCATTTTCAAGAAACATTTCAGATTATCAGTGTTGAAAACCGTTGCTTAGTAATTGTGTGTGTGTGTGTGTGTGTGTGTTAATAGAAAATGAATGCTTTGATTCAGTAAACGTTGATCAAACAATCTTTAAAAAATGTTTCCACATGAAAAATGACCATAACAATACTCATTATTAATAACTAAGCACTACAAATAATTGAACAGCAAATCTGCATATTATAATTATTTTCTAATCATAACATAAAAATGCACAACAGAAAATACTTGTTTCAAATTGTTTCAAATATGTTTCACAATATTACTTTTTTGGCAGTATTTTGAACAAAAGCATGTAGCCTTGGAGAGCATAAGAGACTTCGTCAAAAAGGTTTAAAAAAAAAAAGTTTGATAAGTCCTGTGTATATAGCAAATACAACAAATAGCGCACCACAGGCCTTTTGCAGTAAGGGAAGTCCTTGAAATTGTTAGATCATCAGTCCAACAAGTATTTTTTAGCTTTTGAATTTATTTGTTATTTTTCATTATTCATGGTTTTTGAATAGAACATTCAGACATAGCTGTGTAGGTCAGCATTACATTACAACATTATTTTTATTTTTTGTGTTCCTCACTGTTGATGTCACTGATTCTGAACTCTTGCTCTCAAAAGGTCAAATTAGTATTGACATCTGACACCATTTTTTTAGCATTTTCCCATATTCGATAGCGCAATTGTAACACAACATAACATATCTACATAACTAACTATAATAAATAACTATTCCTCACGGGATGCAAAAGCATGTGCATATTTAAAAAGACCCATTGATTTACACTCACAGGGATGGAGTAAAACCCTCTGCAAATACAGTCTCTTCATCATCTCAGCTATGCTTTTTTTTCGCCACCCTCGCTTGAACTCACACTGAGATGCAGAACGAGTCTCTGACCTCCTTCACCTTGTGAGTGGGAGCCCCCTCCACCCCGTTACCTCCATCCCGACTGCAACGCACACCTTCTCCTGATCAATACGCAATCAGCCGTTCTGTTCCTCAGCTACCCGGTCATCAAAACTGTTTACAAAGCTAACAATTACTTTCTGAGATAGTGCTCTAAATTATTGGCACAAACCACAATGCTACTTCCAAAGTTCACAAGGATTAAAAATAAACGTGTCCAGTATCTACGATTTGGCTATAGGGTTATTTGCTTATTTGTGTGTATTAAATTAATTATGCTTTTACATATAGATTGATCACTTAGAACTATACCACTTAAGGAACAGCTCACATAAAATTTAAATTTTTCATTTTACTATTTTTACTTTTTATATATTTACTAAAAATCACATCATTCATAACTTGCATAAGGAGAAAATCGTGTGAAATTGCAACATATGAAAAGCTTTTAGAGCTTTGAAAACATAAAAGCGGTCCATAATATTGAATCATAAAATAGACCAGTTGTCGTGGTTCATAGATCACCGTCTCATCCTTGCACTGTCTCTGTGTGTGTTTCTGTATGAGTGGGTGTGTCTTTGATTGTGGCCGTGAGCTGATCAGCTACAGCTGTGGCTCGTTAAGCGGCTCTATTTAAAGATCTGCTAAAGCTACCTCTGATATTAGATTCTTGGTTTCTCTACTGTGCTCTGGGCTGGATTCTCCAGCTCCTGTCTCCTCATATGACTTGACTCTGTTTCTTCTTCGGATCCCACTGCGGTGTGGATTGGCTGCTCATTTCTCCCCTGCACTACCCAGTCTGTGAGCGTTGTGCGTGAGCGTTGTTCTGACAACTGACTGTGACACTTTATTTGTTTCTTTCAATAAACTGTCATTTATTATGCATAACTGAAACCTCTGTCTACATTGTGGGGCAAAAAGTGGTATTTTCTCCAAGATACTTTCGCTCCACTCCATCTGTAAAAAAAACTTGTTCACTGTCACGAAGATGAAACTGGCATACAGGAGAATTTACAGTTTGTCATGTTTGCAAATTACAGCCTGTTTTTCGCTCGCCCTTTAATCTGCTGGCTTCAGTTCCCCCATCGTTACGTCTCATAGATGGGGAACCAACTTACTCAGTAAATAGTGTTCTGGGCTCAAGGCGGAGAGGATGCAGATTGCAGTACTTGGTGGACTTACAGTCCAGAAGAGAGAAGATAGGTTCATGCAAAAGACATTCTTCACACTCCCTTTATTGACAATTACAATCAATGTGTAAGATCGGCAGAGACTGCCAGGAGGTGCTCATAGGTACTGTCACTGTTTATGGATCACATTTTCCATTCATCATTAGTGGCTCCATTTAAAGATCTGCTAAAGCTACCTATATTATTGTACCAAGCTTCTTTATCTCCTAGCACTCAGATCTTTATGAACTTTAGTTTGATATGCAAAACCACTGTGGTGTGCAGGACAGAACCAGCATGATCTGCTGCAAGAAACGCTCTAGATGGCTTGGTAGGGAGTGTTGAATTTCATGTTGATGCATCCCCAGAGGAGTGATGGCATGTTAGTGTCTCTTTCATCTGGGTCATCATCTGTGTCTTTTAATCCACGGTAGTCAAATAATTTGGCTTACTCCATGAACAAATTCTCTCACCAAGGTCACCTCAGCGTAGTTTCTCCCAGTCTGATCTCCTGACAGAAACTGGTCATCTGTGGCCTTTTAATCTGACCAAACTGTACTAGTCATTACCTTGAGTAACTCTTAATTTATTTTATAATTGCGGGAGGCGTTCAGCGGTGATGTTTGCAATTTTCATTTTAACAGAATGAAGAGCTTAAAGCATTTGCTCCCCGATTTGAAGAATTCACGGAATATGCTTTGGGAATGGGCGCAAGAACGTCCCAATCTGGAAATTGCACAAGAGAAAGCGGAAGACCCACCTCTCTAGCCTCAGCCAGATCAAAGTGTGATCTTAGCGAGGCGTAGTGTCTCGTTCTTTGTGAAAGAATGCAAGTCAAATGCAAAGTGCAAAGGTAGTGCTTCCCTCTAAAACAAGAGCATCATACTGTTACCCCTAATACACCAAACAATACAAATTCTTTTCCAAGATAAGCCATAAACGCTACACTTAAAGGTGTAATGTGTACATTTTAGTGGCATCTAGCAGTGAGATTATGAACTGCAATCAATGGCTCATTCCCCCGCTCACACCTCCCTTTAGAGAAGCTACGGTGGTCAATACAGGATTGAGATGTCGTAGTCTGAGATAGCAAGCAAAGAGGTTTTTTTTACAAAGCTAAATGAAACTATATTACTTAATTATTCAATAAATCAATATGTTATTGCAAATATTAATGTTATTTGTTTATCATTGTGTCAGTGTTTTATTCGCAAGAATAACAGTGATAAAACACACTCTCATATAAACATGATAGCAACTTTTATGTTGGGGGACCCGCAGTGTGATAAATAGCTAAGTTCATAAAAACATATCTTTTATTGTTTATTGTATAAGGTCTTTATACACCTGAAAACACGTATATTGTATTGCATTTCTCTCAATAGAGCTTCCTAAATATTACACACTGCACTTTTAAATAAATAAAATGTATCCACTGAAAATTTTAATGCTGCCTTGATAAGATCTTGCCTGAAAGTTACAACAGTTTGGAGGCCATAGAGACAGGTTGAAAAGATGGATTGATGGAATCAAGTACAAATTTTTGTTTGTCAGTTGTTTGCATTATCTTACTCGCTGTTATTAAGACATCCATGGATGGAATACCACAGTAAATAAAATCTACCCAAATGTTATAAATAAAAGAAGAACACTGGTGTATAATATAAACAAGCTAGATACTGCAGCAGTGATACCCTTGAAGAGATGAATTTTATGCAATAAAGTATAGGTTTCATTTTGTGCTCAACGTTTTAAGCGAAGGTATATAAAATAATGGCAATTTCAGAACGTTTACATCGATTTTAAAGGTCTGTGTGGAGGCTAATACAGCCTCTTTATACTGACCTGACCTTATGCACATTTTCACTGGCTTTGCTGTCTGAGTTTAAGTGTTTACTAGTCTCACCACTTTAAATGAAGGAAAATTTCTTTAAAGACTGAGTCACAATACTCACTAATAATGGATGACATCTCCTAATGCCCAATAATCTCAAATGAGGCAGTTCTATGCAAATTATTTTCGTTGGTGGCAATTTGTGCATGGTTAATTGCCCATTAATATCCATTAGTTGGGTTTCTTATATAATTTATTATGTGTTGTGTATGCTCTTAGTGGATGCGAGCATTTCCCTTCAGACCGACTTTATATAATCCATTTGAGTCCAGCAATTCTTATTCTTAAAGCTATTTTCATTGAAGAGGGAACCATTACAATCAGCCTCATTGCATGATTGCATACTATAGCTGCACAGCATGCTGGTAATCATATAAGAGTGTCCTTTTTTTTTATACGTGAACCGAATATACTTCAACATTCTAAATTATACAGAAACTTTTTAGAACCTTTTTTAAGGCTCTAAAGGAGTGTGTTTTGGAAGCACACTTCAAAGATCATGTTCTTCGAAATGTATCTTATTTTGTGATGTTCTGGGAATGGCTGAGAAAGGGGTACAGGGTGGATTTCTTGTTTCTCGGTTGCTTAAAGCCCACAAATTTGTGAAAGAAATGTAATGTAATGAGTTTGTTTAAGAAGGAACTTGAGTCTGAAAGATGAATCCTTTTGTCCTCTTGCTTCTTCCAAAGTAGGGAGGTTAGCTTTTTTTCTCCCTTTTGCTTTTTCATTTGCTTTTCTCCTTTTATTGAGGAGCACAAATGTAACATAAAGAAAATATATTTAAATAATTCCTCTTCTCAGATCAGGGCCACAAGGTCAAGACAATCTCATTGTTTAGAATGCAGTAAATGCAATTTTAATTGCAAACCATCCTATGAAATGCTTTTTTTTTTTTTCATTTCATGCGCTGCAGAAGGGGAGAAGGTTTGGTTGCCAACTGTGGATGCAATCAAACTATTATGGTTCATAAATGCTATCGTAAACATAATGCTCTATCATATTTTACACTGTTTGGTTATTAATTAAACATGACTTTTTTGTAATTATACATTCATAAACCATATATTTATGAGCTCATTAATGGTTTGCTTGCAATCACGCCATTCTGATGACACATGAAATTCAGAGGGAGGGCAGGAGGTCTGTATTTTACTACAATATTAAAAGAGAAACATAAGAAGAAAATCAAACATATGTTGTACATTATCTGGAATCAAGACATCCTTCTATTCCAGGAAGAAAATGAAAGCATACAAAAGTATAGAGGCATACTGTACACATTTTTTTTAGTTCACGATTGGGGCAACGACCTTGGTACTAAGTGCTCCACAATGAATACAGTCTGGATTTCAGTGAGTGGCATGTCTTTTCTGTGGATTAACCTAGCAACAAACATTTAATGCTTCTGCACCTCAAAGATCCTATTATTAATATACTATCAAGCATTTGTGGTTAATAAAGAAATGTCTATTCTTTTTATTTCCTCAGGTGGCCAGAATCCTGTTCTCATGTCGATTACTTTAATTTTACAAAGTACAAAAACAGCTAATGTTACATAATCATAAAATAAACACAAGTTACCTTTGCCAAAGTGCTAACTGCATACACAAGCGTTATCAAACTCTGCTCCTTCCAAACGCTAGTTTCATGTAGCCAGGCCTTCAGCTGTCAGAGCCTGAAATTCATGGCAGCTTTCATTGGGCCAAGGCCAAACCATGAGACCGTTTGACTGACATGTCAATCAAAATGAGTTGTGATTGGTCGTGAGCTATTATTGTTGCATACTTTCTTGTTTTTCTGTCAATTTCTTTTTTTCTACAACATGCAGCTTGAAAACATAATGCAACTTATTTGAATGTATCTGTTGAATATTTGTATTAGTTCTTCTGTTTTTTTAAACAAATTCTATTTTGAAGATTGACTTTTAATAGTATTTTTTCATTTAATTTTATTTTATTACATTTATTTATGTTTTATATATATTATTTGCAGTAAGTCAGTGGTTACCATTCAAATTTTTGGTTACCAAAATGCTTAATTCTCTCTGTCTTTTTTGATAAACCATCCCTTCGAATGCAAATAATAATAACACATTCCAAAGCCAGCTCTTGTTTATTCCAAAGTGTAATTGTACGAAGCACATGGATATTTAATAACCTATGATAATTCCATGGCACTCACTGTATATGATCATAGGACTGATGTGGCATAGCTATTCATTTATCATTTATCATGGAATAATGTCCTCTGCCTCATATTTTTTCATAACTGCGTACTGCACCATGTTTTCTGAGTCAGTATACCCTTACATAACCAAACAAAGCTCGGCGTGAACTAGAGAATGTGAATGCTGTAATTAATTCATTTTGCAAAGGATGTGTTATAGTTGTCCTATGTCCTATAGCTTGCCAAAATATAGAGGAAAGTACTGAACTACTTTGCTGTCATCTCTTCAGAAAATGTGACTCTAACATGCGCTCCACACATTTTCATTACGGATTCAATAATATTCATTTCAGTTCTCCAGCTATTCAGTGATGTTTCTAATTCAACAATGATGTTCACTTGTTGCTAGCAACTGGCGTAACACGCAACTGAAAATAATTTTTTCTCTTTGATTCAAATAACTATATAAATCAAATACCCCCGGCCAATCACTGTTCAACACCTGCACAGCTCATTCGAGCTAATTGTCGAGGTAACGCTTTTAAATTTAAGAACGGTTTTTGTAGAGAACTCTTTCACTTTAGCAAATGCTTAATTTTGCTTATTCAATCTATTTACTCCTTTTAAATGTTGAACATCGTGCTGCTGTTGTTGTTATTTTGGAGAGAATTATTTGTGGAGCATGTATCTCAGATATTGAAAAAAAATAAGTCTATTGATTCAGTCCCTCATGTGAATTAAGGGCACTGCAACAGGTGTTTTGTAGATAGTCCTTGTCTACAGAGAGCATGCAATCCGTTTAAGCAGGACAACTTTTTGAAAGTCCAGATTTTAAGCCCTGAGGCAGGGTAGCGTTAGTCTGTCTGCAACCCTGAAGCAGCTCTGGACCGTTTTCCTCACTCAGTCCTCGGTGCTGTAAACAATCACATTCCCCAGACTCAATTCACAAACAGAAAACAAAGGTTGATAACATTGAATGGCAGGATAAAGTGAACAAAACAGAAAAATACTCCCTTCCAAAAACTAGTGAGCTGCCTGTAGGCGAGGCAGGTAATCTAATCATGCCTCCTTAGATGTCTTGTTTTATTTCATATTTTATGCATTTAGCTAACTTAGTGGTACCCTGCTCTCATGTTCGCTACAGTTTAGGGTCAGTAAGATCAACTGATAAATCAATCGCTCGAATACTGTTGTTCAACAAGCATGCATTAAATTGATCAAAAGTACCAGTACAAGACATTTATAATTTTATGAAGATTTTTGGTAACACTTTTTCTGAAGCCAGTATTTATAATACTTTATAAGGGTATATAAGGCATTGTTAGAAATGAATAAAGCATTATAAAAAACTCATAGTTATAATGCATTATAAGTCTCATGTCTTGCCATTTTACTTATGTTACATTACTTAGCGCAGACAAATACCACCTATAAGTAATAATAATAACAACACTATTTTTTTTCTCAAACAGCCATAAGAACAGATATCAGATGAATGTGTAATATGACACATAGTAGAAAGTATTAGCTAGCTCACATTAGCCTTAATTTTACAGGAAACACTCAAAAAACACTCATCACCTAACCACTCAAAAGATGTTGAAAGGTACTTTGCAGATCTTAAATAAATAATGTCCAGATATGATAGTCTATTATAAATGAAGTAGATTTGAATTGTTTATTGTGTGTTAAAAAAAAACATGTAATCACAATACATTCTAACATTTAAGTATGATCATTTTTGTTATTATTATTATTATTATTATTAATTAACATTATATGTTATTTATTTTTATAATGCATTATAAATAAATTATAATGCCTTAAGGCATTGAAGGGTCATGTTAAATCACGGGTTGCCTGCTGTGGCAAAGACAAGAAACAAGGATAAACAGTCTTTTATCCAAAATGGTTAACACAAGGCAGGAGAGACTTACATGTCACAACACTAGACTCAGGAAAACACAGGGCTTAAACACTAAACAAGGTAAATAAACAAACACAGAAGGAATTAATGAACTGAACAAGAACAGGAAAATAATCAAATACGGGCAAACATGAGGTAAAAACCAGTGTAACACATTAAACTGAAAAACACGAGACACCACAAGCCTGACAATGATGGCGCTGATGGGTGGAGGATACCTTTTATTGTATCTAGTTGTTTTGCCATGATAATGCGTTAAAATTAAAATGTATTTAAATAAGAAACAGCTATATAGTTTTGTTTATGTGCAAAAAAGTAATGTATTGATATTAATACATAAATAATATTTTGTATTCGTATATTTATAGTGCTAAACAAAGATTAATCCTGATTAATAGCATCCGATATATGTGTATACGGTGTATGTTTATGATGTATTATATGTCTAATGCCCAGACTGAGTACTAGCTGCGCTCAACCACTATTCTTCCTCTACACTCATTTCCTGTTTGAGGGCTTTATAACCAAAGGCCCTTCATGCGCCTAATGAGAAGTTTTTGCCAGTTTACCTGCCTTGTGGAGCGTTCTACCTGTGTTATCTGCCTGTTATTCCTGTGTATGATTTTGTCTGATTCTCGATTACTTGGATCTACCCTCTGCTCTGTTTGCCTGATTGGACTGATGTTTTGTTTAGACCCATTGCCCGCCTTATTACTTTTGCCGTTTGGACTAGCCCTGTACACATTGACGAATCAGACTGCCATTTTGAACTCATTTTGTTCACATGGATTCTAACTAGCGTCCATGATTTATATAAATATATATATATATATATATATATATATATATATATATATATATATATATATATATATATATATATATATATATATATATATATATGCATGTGTGTGCATTTTCATGTACACAATAAATATACTCAGTATGCACATATATATTATGTGAACAAAAACTTTCAGTTTGGATGCCATTGATGCCGATTAATCGTTTGACAGCACTAATATATACATTCATATAATTTATTCTATTTAATTTATATTTGATGAATCGACTTACTTTACTAGGTGCGGAATGAAGCTAAAATCAGAGATGAAAAGACATGGTCAGAGAGGTGTATTTATCCAAGCGGAAAGAACGTGTCACTCCATTGAAAGCAGCCTGCGTAATCCCTTTCCGAACTCAGCAGAAAAATATGGACGTGGAATTAAAACCTGTCCGTGTGCTTTCAGAACAGGAGAGTTGGGGATTTATGAACTAAACATCACCGAGAGCAAGAACGACAGAGCTTGTGCTGGGGCGATCGGTAGGATTGTGAGCGTCTGCTCCTGTCATGTGTTTAGGAATGTATTGGGTTTATTCACCAATGGCGGTTTATTCACTCAATAGTCTGCGGTGCTTCAAGCCCCGGCGTTGCTCTGTAAATCATCCTTTATTTCTCCAGCTGCCCGCAAGGCTAGGCCCCCTCCAGTGCGCTTCTGCTATTTACCATCCTGTTCAGTAGCCGTCCAATCTCTGCAGCATAGCAAATAATGTGGAAAAAGGGATGTGGGGAGAGATTTTGTGGTAAAATTGTGGAGGCTGGTTTTTATGAGATTTTGTATAAATCTAATTCATACATAGCGGAGGTAATGGAAGGTAGAAGAGACACCTGCTCGGATTCAGAGCTGTCATCTCCCCATCTCCTGAACAGATTGGATGATGGCATGGAAATGTTTGCCGCAATTTTCCTTCGCAGTACCACTCGCTCTCTCTCTTTCTCTCTTATCTGTCTCTCTCCCACTCGTCCTACCAGCGCTCGCTCTCCCTCTCTTTTGATAACAGTTCTGTGTGACTTGTACCATTTATCAAAACGCCTTGCAGAGCTGCAGAAACTCAATAAATTATTCTGACAAATTACGGCATCAACGGAGATGCGTCACTGCTCTTTTCTGACTTTGCAAAGACCTGTGGTCAATATCTAGAAAACTGGATAATATTGTTTAGCTGCCGGATCTGTTGTGAAGAGCGGCGTTGTGAAGAAACTAACTGAAGCAGAAAGCGTTACTAACTACTATAAGTTAGCTTGGTGCTCTCGTGAACGTGCGTGCAAGACTAACATGGAAAAATTGTTAAATAAAGTAATTATTTTTGTTTTCTTTGCGCATAAAACATATTCCCGTAGCTAAATCTCTCTGATTCATAAAAAAATTGAATTGTTGTTGACGAATGAAGGTAGCTCCTTTTAGCTTTAAAATTGTAGCTTTCTACTAACTGGCAGAAATACTGTGACTAAATGCTACAGCATATTAAAATGTTTTGTTATATTGTGTTTAGCTTTTTTTTTTTTGCCTTGTAAGACACTTATTGTTCACTGGGATTGTGTAGAACCCTTTAAGACTTCATTGAAACTCAAACTGAAGTCCAGTATGTGGAGAAAAATCCTGGAATGCTTTCCTCAAAAACCTTAATTTCTTTCTACCGAAGAAAGGATGACATGAGCATCTTGGATGACGTGAGGTTGAGTAAATTATCATGGATTTTCATTCTGGAAGTGAACTAATCCTTTAATCGCTGTTTTTGACTGTCGTTTTATATATTAGTTTTATCTATTGATGTTCAATGCTGTCAGATCTTAGCAGATTTGGATTAATTCACACATTCAGAATGTGAGTGCAATCAATTGCAAAAAAAGCACTAAATTGATTCGTGAAGTCCCAATACATCTCCAGAGAGATTTATTTGATTTAATTTTTAAACAAGGATGAATCATTCATCATAAAATCAGTTACATGCATTTCCATTTCCAGCTGACTTTAACTGCTAACCTAGCTTTAATTTATGAATGGCTCGTTGCTTTAGCAGGCGAATCTGAAAGTTGCCAGTATAGTGAAGAGTTACGCTTTAAGATGTTTAAACGCCTCATTTAGCAACCCTTTACTTAGCCTATTAGCCATTAGCCTGGAGGTTGAAATGTTAAAATGTCTTTTCATTTGAAATCAGCTTTTTGTAAGCCCAGTTATTGGGAGAAGGAAGGCCAGTGCCACAGCTGATGACAAATGAGCAAAAATAGTGTGGGTGTACACACATTCAAACGCGATTTAGCGTAAGTGTTTTCAAGCGCTTTTGGCTGGAAAATGTGCATGGAGCAGAGGCGTTGCAACATCAACCCCTGGAGTTACAGGAGAAATTGTATGAGGATGGGATTGATATTGGAGCAGAAAGGAAGTGACAGTCTCATCTTTGAGAAGAATGAGAGGAAAAGAAACGAATAACCGAGTCATGTACGGACAGCTAGAAACTACGAGCGACCTCTTTTTTTTTTTGTTGTTTTTTTTAATGGAAAGATTTTCATGCGTACTGACAGCAGCAAAGCGATTACGGGAGTTATTAAATTAGCGAGTCTTTCTAACACAGGTTGGGCATTTTTATGCATTTATTTACTTATTTGTCATCCGTTGCCAGCCTCGTGATCAAATTTGTTGAATGTGTTTTGAGATAAGTGCCTCCAAACACATTTCTAATTAATTCATTTACTCCAATACCAACCAAAACATTAAAGCGTGCATTTCAAATACTGTCCTGCATGGCGAAAAAGGTGTTTATCGTAATCATCTCCACTCTTGAAGGAATTGTCATTGTCGTTCAGAGAAATCAGGCGTCGATTAATATGCTAATGAGAGACATTTCAAGGACCCTTAAATGGTCAATTATCACATTTTCTAATATCCAAAATCCTCTAATGGATTAATAAGATGAACATATTTGTGCTTTTTTTGTTTTTTTCACAGGGAGCCTGGTATCAACATTAACGTCCATGGGAATAATTAATTTCTAGGCTCTTTTGTCAATCAGTTCTAACCCAGGCATTTTTCTGGTTTTGATGCAATGTATCTAACATTCCTTTTATAGTTGTGTTATATTAATGCTGTAATGAACCTTAAAATAGCACATTAATTGAAGGAGTATTCAAATGAAGCATTTCTTATAGTTTTAGTCATTCAGTAACTAAAGTAAGCAAAATATTTTGTATTTTCTGTTACAGCGTGCATTTTCTTACATCATGCTGTTGTTGGAGTTTGCTAAAGCTTTCCCGAATGGTTTTTAGTTATGTTATGTGGATGCTAGGGTATTACTTGGAGGTTTCAGTGGTATTCAGGGTGGATTAAATAGAATTGCAAATTTATTTCTCAGTAAGTGCTTACTAGTTTAGGACCACGTGTTGGTCTTTAGCCACTGATAATTTACCATAAAGTATATATATACATATGAAAATGTCTGTTTCCTGTCTTTTAGTTTCAAAACAGACTGATTTGCGGCCAAGTACAATATTCCAAGCATCATTACGGTGTAAACTGATGGACATATGGACAATGAATCAGAACACTAGTAGATACAGAAATATTCCCTCATCACGTGGAAAAACAACGTATTTCCACATGAAAGATGCAACATAACACCAGCAAGGGTCAATTGAAACCTTGTAAATAAATAACAGACATTTAATTTTGCAGAAATACATAATAAACGGAACAGTTATATGCTGTATTATTGATTTGTTTATGTTGCTAACGGTGGTTGCTAAGGGTGTTTCTCATACACAGAACTGTTGGATGAAGCAGTCATATCCATGCTGTATTGTGATTAAAACACAGCTGCTGAGAATCAAGGAATGTTTTATAAAAAAAAATATCCTGACTCTTCCAAGCTTAGTAATGGTAGTGGGTAGTGGCCATTATTTTGAAGCTCCATAAATCAGATATATCCATCATGAGACTTACCTATACGCCTCTGGGGGGTCTTCTGAAGCACTTTAAGTGTTTCAGATGGATGATCAGTCAACACAAAAAATATTCCAAACATGAGAATAAATAAGTGATAAGTAATTAAAAATGTACATTGTAATGTATTATTATTATTTATTACAGTGTATTTAACACCAGGTCTACAAATATAATAATAAAATAATAATAAACTTCTTATATATTCAAGAAGTTCAAGACCTGCAAAAATGTATGTGTATTTAAAACTAAATTGGCAAATTTTGTGTTGGAAAAGTTGAAAAAAAAATCTAACAGGTTTTCCACCAGAAAAACTAGGGCATACACAGAGCACACGGGGAATGAAAACAATATGAAAGTCCCGGGGTGTGACAAAAACATGAGATGTGCCACAAATCTTGTTTGTGTATAGTGTTTTATGTAGACAAATTTGGATTTCACACACACACACACACACACAATATTAGACAAAGTGCATTTGACGCATTGAAATCGAATAGTTTTTTTTGACAGTGTAAAAGTTAGTTTTTTCATACTTTATTATTACATGTATATTCCATGCTAGTTTCCTTCTTTATTTTCGACCGTTCTTTAATATTGCTGTGAGCAGCTTAGCCTACCTGCGGCTGCTTTGGGTATACAAATGTAGCGTTATTTGTCATTCCAATAAAGCAGAGTGAAACTGAGGGGGAAGGGGGGATGAAGTGTAGCGAGTAGTGATATTACTGCAGTAATCAGTAAGCCTCTCTGTCCTGTGGGATAAGGCTGCTGAGAGAGGGAATGAGAGGAAAGGAGAGCGAGGGGAAATGTTTGTGGTGGGAAGTGAAGGAGGAGGAGGCTGAGGAGGAGGAGGAAAGGGGCCCGGCATAATTCATGCTCTGCATCTCAAGTGGGGCGGCAGAGAGAGTATAAGCGCTGAATAATGAAACCTAGATGAGGTATTAGAAGTATGCTGTGGAGGCCTTTGTCGGAGAGCTCTCAGAATTATTTAAAAGGTTAGTCTATGAATAAACATGGCTCATCAAGGTTCTATACATGGCAGAAGAAACAGACACTAATGCCTAATAAGGAGAGGATGTGGTTATGTATAAAAGCAAGTGTTCATCCTTTTTCTCGCCCCTGCGCTCTGGCTGATGGTGTAATGCGTCCGGGAGGGCTTTCTAAGGCAGGAGGACAAGGACAAAACGATGAAAGTCAGCACAGCACACCATTCACAACGCATTTTACTTCCTTAATGTGACACATTTATGAGCGAAACGGCTAAATATGTAGGCGGGCTTTGTTTAATCCATCGGAAATGGATTGGATCGTGAAAAGTGTCCATTATGGAGCCAGGTGGTGAACAATAAAACAATAAATAGCGTCAGTTTTGAGCACATGTTAACTTTAAAAGGAAAACGGCAGCTAGTGAGTTATCCTCAGATGGTTTTCTGGGACATGATTTTTGCATCATTGGTCTGCTGGCAGCTGCTTTCCTATACTCTCCCTTTTCTGCTTTGCCCTGCACTTCTAAATTTGTTTGTGTTTGTTTCAAATGTAGAATTGTGGGCTGAGTCGTATAGAGTCACTTTTCTTGTGCATTTGTTGATGTTTTCTTTCCCTTTTAGATCTGCATGCATATAGTACCAGTTAAAGGTTTGACACAGTTGTTATCCGTTATTTAAAGTTCACATGCTAGACACTTGCTGTCTGGTCAAACCTTTCAATTAAAAACAAATATATAATTTATTTTAATTTAATTAAAATGAAAAGTGTAATTAAAATTTAAATGGAATGAGATAAAATTAAGTGAAATGAAATAAGATTAAATTACCATATTGTATCTGGAAATTATCCACAGCACTTCCACATATTGTTACTCCACATTTTGTTTTATTAAGCCTCATTACAAAATGTATTCAGTTCATTATTTTACTCAAAAATCTACAAACAATACCCTATAATGACAAATGAAATAAATTAGCTTGAAATCTTTGTGAATGTATTACCAGAAAAAAACAAAAAAACAAGCCTCAATACACCTATTTTTGGGCATTTTCTCCCATTCTTCTGTGCAGAACCTCTCAAGCTCCATGGGGTTGGATGGAGAGCATTGGTGTTTAACCATTTTCAGATCTCTCCAGAGATGTTCAATCAGGTTTCAGTCTGGGCTCTGGCTGGGCCACTCAAAAACATTCATAGAGTTGTCCTGTATCCACTCTTTTTGTAATCTTGGCTTTTTGCTTAAGGTTGTTATCCTTGTGGAAGATGAACCTTAGCCCAGTCTCATGTCCTGAGCGCTCTGGAGCAGGGTTTAATCAAGGATGTCTCTGTACATGGATGTCTCTGTTACATCCGTGTTCCAGAGTAGGGATGGTATTGGTCAGGAGATGAACGGTGCCTGGTTTCCTCCAATAATTATGCTTGCCGTTCAGGCCATGAGTTCAATCTTTGTTTCAGAGAATATTGTTTCTTTTGATCTTAGAGTCCTTCAGGTGCGTTTTTGGCAAACTCCAGGCGGGTTGTCATGTGCCTTTTACTGAGAAGTGGTTTTTCGTCTAGACACTTTACCACACTGGCCTGATTGGTGGAGTGCTGTAGAGATGGCTGTTCTTCTAGAAGGTTTTGCTCTCTCTTTACAAAGAAATGCTGGAGCTCACCAATGGGTTCTCCGACTAAAGCTCTTCTCTGTGCTCATTGGGATTCTCAATGAAGTAAAGTTTTTAATAAAGAAAATGCATACATTTTTCTGTACCCTTCTCCAGATACAAATTTCAATATTACGTTCTGCATGCTCACTCTACTTGTGAAACGGAAAATAATTAAAAAATAAAGATGAATTTCAGAAGTCCAAGCCAACTTTTAATTGAAACAAGGTAATGAATGTATAGCCCCAGATCTTGTCCGATAGCTTATCAGAATTCTCTGATCAAGCCCATGTCGTGTCTCTCTCTGTCTCTCTCTATCGCTCTCTCTCTCTCTGTCTCTCTCTCTCTCTCTTTTCCCATTACACAGCTGCTGTTGCAGCCATTAAAATAGTTCAGTTTTAGTTTTTAATGGCAAAGTGGTTATATTTCGTTAGTTTCTAGTTTATTTAGAAACATTGGAACATTCAAATCTCATTTTACAAATTAAAAAGAGTGGAGAAAAAGAGGAAGAGTGGAAGCTGAAGCGAAATTTGAAGGGCATGGAGGTGCTAGCGCTATCACATGCATTTTTTTCTTAATAAGAGTGGAAAATTAAAAGTGAAAACATTTCCTCATAAAGGAAAGAGTAGACCTACATCATTCTGAAATGCAAACAGTTTTACTTGTGTTTAGCACCAAAGAATACTATAAACTACTACTACTTAATAATAATAAAAAAAGATCAGATCATTTGGACATGGTGGTGTACAGAGGTAAAAACAATATAAATGCTGTTCGTTTTTTCTCACACAAAATACTAGTTTAAATTGTCTTATCAATATATCATTACGATGGGGATTTCTCTGTGCATGTTTTTATTTCCTCTCTCAGAGAAAGAATCCTATACAAACCATTATATGACTGACAGACTACAACAGTTTGACTTAAAAATCTCAAAATAGGATCTAATGAACAAAAAGGACACCTACACCTTAGAGGCCCTTAGGGTAAGCTGATGAACTTCAAATTTTAGTTTCAAAGTGAATTATCCCTTTAATGTGAAAAATTAAAAAAAGGAAAGTCTGTGGCATCCAGTTTATCATTTGTGAGACATTTGTTTGCATTAAATTGTTATTTTAAAAAGTGCATTCAAATATTTGTTTATTATTAAGTGAGAATCTCCGGTCATCCGTTGTATAACTTTGCGCAGTAGTTGTAAAACGTCAACACAAATAATACCAAGACACAAAACATACTTTCTTGTCTGCGGTTAATATATCCGTTCTGTGACAGTCAGACGGTATTATTCAGCTTAGAAATCAACGCAAAGAGCGTAATAGCCTACTAAAGCTGTCACGCTTCAAATCTCACAACGATTTCATACTTTTACCTAATCCATTGGTGAGCAGACCTGACTTCATCTCATGGATTATTGTTTTTAATTAAATGTGAAAAATCTAAACATTTTTTCAATCAACTTCAAAATGTATACCCTGCAGCTGCAAACTTATATCTAAATGACTGACTGTATACTGTCTGTATGTGCTGACCAACCGAAGACGTTTAAAATACAGCAGTAGGTCAAGCCACTTTTACTAAAATCAAACAAAAAGGCATGGTTTATTTAGGTGCATTGAGGTGTATCGGTGCTATGGCCTGACTGTGTATCTATAAACACACACACATGCATTACATGTCAGAAAATGTTTGCTAGTTTTATATATTAAATCTAATATATGAATATAAACAGATATGTAAATAGATGTAAATATTTTCTAAAATACTGTATGTTTGTGTATTTATAGATACATAATAAATAGCCTATATATGTTTATTATGTAAACAAAAAGTTGGATGGATGCAAATAATTGTGATTAATCATTTGACAGCACAAAATATACACATATACAGTATATATTTTTAAAAATATGTGTACATGTATTAATGTGTGTGTGTGTGTATATAGCGTGTGTGTATATATTTATATATATATATATATATATATATATATATATATATATATATTTGACCTTCCGTCTAATAAATGTTTCTCATGCCGAGATATGTTGTGTGTGGGTGTGTCGTCTGTGCAGTTTTTCCATGTGATGAAGAATAGTACTGTATCTTCTATTTTTCATCTACTATTATGTAGGTATGATTATATATGGCCATTAGTTTACACTGTAATGGCGCTTGCAATCTCACGCTAAGCTGTGTTTTGAAACTAAAAGACTAAAAGATTTCACATTCTGACAGATAAGCAGATATCCGTGTAAGAGAAAATATCATATCACGGTGTTAAAAATATATGTAGTGGTCTCTGCAGTTCTGTTTTTATTTAGGCTCCATTAGATTTGAGGAGTGTTCAGAACCTCTTCTTGCATTTGTTGCTGTCAGGGGCTATTCTTTTAGCAGGAGGAATGCATTTAACAAATATCAGCACTGTATATTTTCAGTTTCTTTTATTGTGTGGTAACCGTTTTTAACGCGGCGTCGCGTCGTGCCTAACAACTCTCTTCAGCCGTGATTTATTCATGATACAGAACAGCCTCTCGGACCTTATTGCAATACAGCACGGCCATGACCATGTATATACATGTAACACATCTTCCTAAAAAAATGCTTTTTCAAGCACATCCCTGCTTTGTATTCATGTTTTTATTTATTTATATACTTTTTAAAGTTATAGTAGTATGTGAGTGTATGTATTTATTGTATAGAAGTTACTAATTGTTGCGATATTTTGTGTTCTGGATTATTTGGGTAAATAATGTGTATCTGATTACTTCTGATTTGTGTTTTCAGGTCATTTCAAATCCTTAAGATACAGGTCTATAGTTCTGTCAGATAATCACCTCGCAGTTCAGTGCTTTTTCTTCCATTTTGTCTGAGCATACATTTCAAGCCACCTCTGTCCTGCTCTCTCTCTCTCTCTCTCTCTCTCTCTCTGTCTTTTCACTAAAGATATATTCCCCTGCGCATTAGACCTGACAGGTCAGCCTTGTTTCTCATTCAGCCCCAGTGTTGTTTGTTGCGCAAACTGGTTGGATCGCGCACCGCAAAACAAGCTTTGCATTCAGCTCGTGCTCCTGGCGTTCCCGCTCGCTCGAGCCTGTCACGCGTGGTGCGTCCCACATCACCCGTGTCTTTACCTCACCAATATTAATGCACAATAACACCTCGGCCCGAGTCTCACGCCTAGGAGAGAGGCAGATATAAGAAGAGAGAGAGGTGTATTGCATTTTGGAGTGCTGTGTCACAAAGGCAGGTGCACATGCTTGCAATTGGGGATTTGTTTGTGTTTTTGTGCTGTAGTGTTGTTTATAGAGTAGCGATATGAGGCTGTTGTTTTTAACAACAACAACCCTGGTAATTGAATGCCCTGGATACTGAGTGCAGACTATGTTGTTTGATTTTCAGATGGGCCAGGTGTCATTGTGAATAAAGCACTGGCCGTAGAGAAGGTTCATCACCAGCCCTGGAGGAAAGAGGAGAAGGGGAGAAATGGTTGGAGAAAAGAAAGGTACATAGGCAGAGAGAGAGAGAGAGAGAAAAGAGATTTATATTCTCAATACACCCAAAGACTCACCTAATTAATCAGCAGTACTCAGACACAGATGTGCGAAAAAAATAGAGATATTTCTTGTTTAACCCAACAAGCATCCAGTGATACCCTACATTTATATTTCTTTATACTCCACACCCAATTCCAAAAAAAAAAAAAAAAAAAACACACACACACACACACACACACACACACATATATATATATATATATATATATATATATATATATATATATATATATATATATATATATATATATATATATATAACCATTTAATATTATTCATAAATTATTTAAATTATTTATTATGCATTACATTTTCTATAGTCAAAATATTTTTTCTAAAAGCTCTGCTATATTGTTTCAGATTATATATGTATAAAGTGTTTTTTTATGGAATCCTTTAATTCAAGGAAAACCTTTCATTTGAATTTAAACCATTTCATTTTAAACATATTTTTGGTTGGTTACCATTTATTTATTTATTTTTCTTTTCAGTCATAAAGTCTAAAACTGCGTTAGTCGTATAGTCAAAGTATTTTAAACATGGCTGTCAAAGAAATTACACATGCTATTACTTATATTGCACAAAGATTTTTCTATGTTTTGTTTTTCCCCCTCAGCATAATTAACAGCAGATATATTTGGCTTGCAGTAATTGGGCAAAATTTGAAGGACTGATAAAGAGATGGCAACAGCTAACAATTTCTTTTCATCTTTTCAAGTAATATTTTATACAATGCAAATACTCCAAATGCTTTTGATAATTTGTCTGCATTATTTAATGTGATCACAGGATTTAACATAAATGATTTAAGTCCCTGAAAGCCCATATAGGTCCTTGTGTTTATAAATGTGCTGCATTATATCTCCGAGTTTTTGTGTAAGTGTGCTGTAGAAAAAGTGTTCCTAATGACTTTCAACCCATCGAATGATATGTGCGTTCCTGTCAAGAGGAAGCGGTGGGATCTATGCCCACCTGACAGACTAGATAAGACCACTTTTATATAATTGTGTTTCGCGCTGCATAATACAGTTTTATCACCATGCATTAAGGCGTCGGTCTAAAACACGATGTCTATGAGACTGGTGAATGTCTTTGACCTAAGCATCGACCATTAAGCGCAAAAAGGCATACATTTTGATGCAAAGGTCGCATTTCGTAGAATGCATTTGTTTAGTGGAAGAAAACACAAGCGTTTTCCACACGTCTCAACATGCCAGGCGTCCATCACTTTAATTAAGCCTCCTCATCAATCCATGAAACACACAATCAGTGTTCCAGAGCCTGAAGGAACTGATGAGCCAGTGTCCCCTCTGATTGTACTTGAGCTTGATGTTTTTGCCAGATGGACCACCCTGTCTGTCCGCCCGTGAGGGGATTGATGAGCGTCTTTGTCTTCACGTATGGATTTACTACCATGTAACCGTCTCTCACCGCCTTCACTGCTCTTACAGAAACATCCACAAAGTAATAGCAATGCCAATGCCCGCTTAACTCCGTTGCGCCTCTGATAGATGCAAGTTACCAGGGTGTTGCATCAGAGAATCACTATGTACTGCGAATTAGCATTGGAGGAAAGCAGGGGAGGCGGGTGTTGCGGTGCGAGCCCGATCCACTTGCGCGATAAACGCGACTCATTAAAATATGAGTGTCACTCATTGAAGTGACTGTTTTGACAGATGGCTAAGCACCTTAATTGGATCAGATTCGTTTGAAAGTTGACTTTGCACGGTTTCGTGAGCTCGGTAATTCATTAAAAATGATAACGCAGTAAACACAGGTCATATCTGTCGCCGTTCTGCCGTGTTCCTCGGAGAAAATAAAAGAGAAAGGAATAAAAGATGTCAGAAATAGCTTTTGAGTGCAGTGTCGTCCTAATTGCTGATGGCCCGCGTGCTGGCAGTGCGTATAATTCATCGCTTAAAACCTACTGATGTCGCTGATAAGGCCCAGAAATAAGAGGGAAAACATTAAAAAAGTCATCAAGAAGGGTTGGATTCTGATGTTAACTTTGTGATAATCGTCAAATAATGGTCAGGCTAATGAATTAAAGAAGTGGAACCAAAGAAATGTATTTACGTCTCATTACATCGCAACAGAAAAGATGGAAAAATTGAACTTTCTGAGGCAATATTCAAATGATTTTTCTATTTGAAGGAGAAACGTGATGAATGATGGCTGAGATGGAAGACCGAGGATGGCTAACCTTGGCGTAATGGTCTGTGGCAGAGCCTTGACTCTCTGTGTTATTGGTGCTGTCAGTCATAACCAGGCAGAAGCGAAGCTTAACTGCCGGCTTAACCAGACTAGTGGAGAATTTCAAACGTTTTGGGTGCTTTACATCTATCCAGATTTGAATGATCATGTTTCAGGTCTACTAAAGTGCACTCAGTGATTTTCCTAGTTAAAACAGCTTTTATCTCTTAACAACTGAATAGCAGTTTTGAGAATCATGTTGTTAACTAAGTGTTTTTCTTTTTCTTCCGATTGTACTCAGAGCTGGACATCACGTGAGGCTGGCATGTTGAGATCATATGACTCACTTTCTTCATAACAGCCCTATCATGGGTCGTCCATCAAGATGAATAGTATGACAGCGCATTTCTTGAATAAGATTAAAACTTATGTTTTAGCGGCATTTACAACGCTAGGCGTCAGTATGCATCAAAACTCACGCAATGTAATAAATGATGCTTAAATTTAGCATACAGTAACAATGAGTCATGATGTGTCTTGTGCTTCATGTTATCATATATGCTGCAGATGCAGTGTTGGGGAGAAAATAGTTGCATGTAATGGAATTATGTAATTTACTTACAAAATAAATGTAATTAGATTACAGTTACTGAGAGAATGTTAACAAATCGGGTTGCACCTGAATATATTCTAACCCACACCCACATACAGATTTAATTGAAATCTTTCATAAATTGCATTGACTGCTCTAAAATATGAGACACCATTTCATTTTTAGGAGTTCAGAGGACATAATGAGCACATGCTTATTCAATAACTGTTTTATTTCCTGTTTGGAATAAAGTATTAACTGTTCCTGGTTCTTCCTGGTTTAAATGTTTGAATATTTGTAACAGTTAAAACCATGCTAAAATGTAGAAAATTCATCAGAAAGTAATCAAATGTAATCAGTTATATAAATGAACCTGTGCATTTCCAATGTAAAAGCTGTGTAGATGCCATAGCTACACAATTACATATAGCATGTATGGCAAAATCTGTTTTTATAACGCTATATTAATGCATCTCTAAAAAAAAATCAATCACATGACATTTACGAATAAAGCAAGGTGAAAACTTAACTGGCTAGCTCTTCACTTGTATTCAACCTTTTTTGGTTTTTTTCATCAGGAAGAATCAATTGCGACTGCAGCACCCTGACTCAAAACAGGGTAAATATGATTTGATGATCTGTTGAAGCAGGTTTGTAGAGTGAAATCATACACAGCAGCTATCTATCACATTATATATACTTTTAGACCAGCAGGATCCAGCTGCCAAGAGACAGCAGACGACTGCAATGACAACCAGCCTTGCTGTGGCGGGGTAACACATTGTCAGGATAGGCTAAAATGTTGTCACGATGTTGCTATGTGAACCCAGGCCAGCTGCTACTGGCAAGAAGGGACTGTTTTGTTGCAGGCTTGCCGTTGGCCTCGGCTGAGTTGGAGCCATAGGAGAGGGAAGCAGGAACATGGCAAGCCCTGAGGATTCTGGGAAGAGGACAATGTGGATCGAGGTCACATGTGCACACACAAGCAGATATTCAGCAATGGCAATCATAAATTAGTAATGATATAGAGCTGCAACTATCAATTATTAAATCAATGATAAAAATAGTTATAAAAAAGCAAAAACAAACAAAACGAACAACAAAACAAACATAAAAAAGTCTTGACTGACAGCTCTCATGCTGCCATGTTGAGAGAAATCGTGCAGAGGAATTATGCATGAACATGATCTTACTGTAGTTCTAGACTAAATGTGAATGTATTTAGTCATCTCATTGCGCAAAATCAGATTTCCTCAGAATCAACAAAAAACAATCAAATCAATCTCTGAATATTATACAAAACTGCAATAATTAAATATATCAATTAAGACAAATATCATTTATGTATTTTTTTTTTTTTGTTGATGACCTTTGATGATCCAATTCCACCACAATAAGCAAAATTACGTTTGCCTTTCCTTTTTGTTATTACTGAATAGTGAACGTCCTTCTTCTGTGAGTTCTTAATGCTATTTGTTTGAGCTGCACCCTCTGTCGTATCTATTTATTTCACTTTTGTTGTAAAAGCAACTTTTATAAAACAAGCATAAACCCTGCCTAGATTTTAAAAAGTAATTAAAATATATAATTGAAATGATTAAAATAATGCAAGGTGTTACTTTCCATAATAGTGAACAACTGGGGTTGGTTATGATTTTTTAATTATTTTAAGAAGTTTCTTATGCTTATTTATGCATTTATAAGATACTCTTTAAAACAACTGTTGTCAGTTTTAATGCATTTTTTAAAAATGTAATTCCTGTGATGTCTCTGTAAAGCTGAAATATGTTGTTATTATTATAAGTGTTGAAGTATTGTCAGATTTTTTGCAGAAAAATGTTTTTTGTAACATCTGTGATGCTCACTGTCACTTTTGGGCAATTTAATCATTCTTTCTTAATAGAAGTATTATTTTAAATCATCGTTCTTAAGAGATGATGAGTGAAAGGTTAGCTAATTTTTCTTCTAGATTTTCTACATTGTAAGGGCAAGGATCGTTTCTGGAGGTGTTGTGCTGTTTTTGACTGACATCTGTCAGTTCATTGATTTAGAACTTTGTTAACTAGCGCTGGATGTGTAACACATTAAACGTACACTGCCACCCCCCCTAACCCTGGCGGCAGGGCGCGTTTTACCTAAACTTGGCTCACATCCCAGACTGCTTCCTCGGAAAAAGAAGACAAGTGGAAAATATCCTCCACCTCCCGCACAATCCCACCATCTGCTGCTGTCGCTGATCCCTCGTTCCACTGGGGAACTGACACAGCATCCTCTGTTCTTGTCCTCCCAAAACAAACCCACAAGCCCCATCGTGCTGCACATCAGAGGCTACAAACGTTTGTGTGATTGTGATTTTTATTCTGATTATTTTTTTTGTTTTTGTTGTTGTGCTGGTGTTGTTTTTGTAAGTGGTGATAGCGCGGAGCTACTGAAGGGACCATATGTAGGCTAATGTTGCTCTTGGCAGTCAGGTGGCGGTAACAAGCTTGTTGACTTCCTAATGGACTCACCTGGACCAAAGCCCTGCTGCTTCTATACAACAATACACCACAGTTAGACATTTATTACTTTTTCTTCATTAATAATACCGTCAATTAGAAAATTGTTTTACATTCCTTTTTTTCAACTCTTTCTTCAAAAATATGAGGAAAGCAAACATTTTGAAAGATTTATCCTCACCTGCAATTCTTTGTTTAAAAATACAGTACAAAACAGCAATGTTATTATAATTTAAAGTAGGTGTTATCAATTTAAATCTATACTTTCAAAACTTTTTTTCCTGCAATACAAAGATGAATTTTTAGCATCTTCTTTAGTGTCACATGAAACTTCAGAAATCATTGCAATGCTGATTTGCTACTAAAGCTTTTATTATTATTATTAACATCACATATTGACACTGACAATGGTTGTTCTGCTTATTTTTATTTTATTGCATTTTTTTGTGGAAAAATTTGATTAATATATCAATGGAATGTTCAGCATTTTTTAATAATATTTATTATGCATGCATTACTGTCTCTTGATCTATTTATTGCATCCTGGCAAAATAAAAGTATTTTTATGAAAAAAAAACAACAACAAATAAATACAATTTTCTTATATATATATATATATATATATATATATATATATATATATATATATATATATATATCTCATGACATTAACTATTTTATATCCATCAATATGATAGATATAAAATAGTAAAAAATGCACTAATATGAATACCAATTTCAGATGTTCCTTCCATCCTTTGGGTAGTCCTAACAGACACGTGCAAACTATCTGTGTATTTGTCTGTTGGTTTTCACACACAGATAGATCATATTTTCATTTGATAGTAACGAAATGACACACTTCACCTTTAAGGAAGACTATAGTATAAATAGTAACAAGAGAAAATAAGTACAAATACATTAAAGTGTTTGTATTTGTATTTGACTATCTAGTTACTGCACAGTGTAATTACTTGAATCTAATTATTTCCATCAGATATATCCTCTCAAACATGTTTTCCTATGGCAATTTGTTTGGATAGTCCTTGATGGTTGTAGTAGATTACAATGATTGTGTTTTGATCACGATTACATGTGTGAGTGACTTGGCTGGTATTAATTAATCTCTAATTACGTCAAAGCACTTGGGGTGAAAAGGAATAATTCCTGTATTGCGTTTCACTTTATTCGCGCCGCGTTTCGTTACGCGAAGTCACAGGCGTGCAGACTACACTCTGGTGAGTGTGCGTGTGCGTCGAGGATGACACTGTTCATCCATGCGTGTATCTGAAAATGTAGTCTGCCGAACAGTTACCCCCCTAATTCAGATGCAAATTAAGCAAATTATTACTTTTTTTTAGTGATATTAAACTACCTACTAAGTGGAAGCAAGCAAGTCGTAAGACTCTTTACACTTCGCATCTCTGTCTGTTTTTCCTTTCTTCTTTGCTCAATTAGCTCACTTCTCTATATGGATGCGATAATTGAGACAGCATCTAATTGAGACATGCGTGCTCATAAACATGCATGCACAGTTGGCTTGCACTGTTTCATTACCCACAATGCCACAGGTGCGATAAGGGTCCATTTCTGTTTGATTATTCGATGCTATGCTAGCTGGCAGGTACAGTTGGCTGAGAATATTAATAGAACGCTCCACAGATATCTTCATTCAATTTTTCAAGAAGGAACATCGCCGGAAATATGTCTCAGAACTTTATTCCTTGTACAGGCTTTTGTTCAGCCACGGATTTGAAGATGCTAGACGAAGCGTTTCATCAAATGCCATCACAAACCTAAACTCAGTTATTTTGGTATTCAGCGAAAGTATTACTATCATCAAGTATAACGCTTTCCCGCTCTGACGGTCTATTTCTATCAGTTGCACAAAGCTAATTAAGCCTGGTTCTCTGAGCCATTAAATGAAGCACACAGCAGGTTCCCCTCTCTGCCATTAATGTTGCTATGATAGCATAGCTTTATATTTAGAAAAGTGTATTTGTCTCAGCAGGCTATTAGTTTCATACACACAAGCGCGTTCTTGTGGGAGATGGGACGTTTCCTCCCTCCTCCCCAGGTGATGTTAAATAGTAACAGGTAGACAACACCTGTTTTCTCACCCCTGTAGAGACAGACTAGATCATAAAAGAATGTGTAAAAATTCGAACGAATATATATAAACAAATAAGAGCCCATCCAGTCTCTTGCTTTCAAGTGCTTATTAAACAAGGTCTCTTTTTTTGCATGCGTATCTACGAATGTCGCCGAGCAAATGCTGAGCTGTTGTTTTTTTTGTATCGCATAGTGAAGCATCATATATTTCCTGTGTAATGTATATAATAGTCACAAAACGCTATAGGAAATGTTGGCAGTTTTTTTGGCGTCGGGAGTTTTAAACTAATTGTCATGGATGGTTTAGAGAAATGAGGTATCAGAGTGTCAAGAGTATTTGGAATATTTAGTATAAGTTCTGCATCAAAGATGCACAGCGCAGTTTTTTTTTTTTTTATGAAAACAATGAGTAAGTGTACAGAAAGCGCATTGTTAAACAATGGTTTGTTTGTTGTTGGCAATAAATACCTTCTAAATGCTTGAGGAATGAGGCTCTGGAGTTATCCAGGGCGTGCCGAAAGTTGTTTTGGAAGAATATATTTGCAGCGGGGTGTAGATAAACTGCAACGGCAACGTTTTTATAATCAATACTTTCTCTCTCTGTCACCAAAACTCGTCAAAGGTTTAGAGACTAATATTGCAGCAGTTCAGTTTTTGAGTGGAAACTGGTCTGATTCGGGTTCTCTTGTAGTAATTATCTGTTTCAGTGAAGAACTATATGCTTGTGAGTATATCGAGGGCTCATTATTGACACAACAAGTTTATAATGAGGCTAACTCCAGGTAGCTTGAAGAGTCTGTTGAAGCTTCTTGTCTTCAAAAGAGCCACTCGCACTACAACAAAGCTAGAAAAAATGGCAGGGCACCAGAAATTGATGGGCTTTCCATTGATTTCTTTGAGGTCTTTTGGGAAAGTCTGGGGGAGGGCTTGCTGGCAGTTCTGAATGATAGTTTGGCCAGAGGTGAGCTGCAGAAGGGCCTTCTAAAGAAAGCCCATCGAAATGAGGTCAGAAACTAGAGGCCCTTGGCATTATCATGCACTTGCTATGAAGTTCTGTTAAAAGCTTGTTGAAGGAGATAGTTCAAGATAGTTCACGTTTTAGTTCTCTAACAGGTCTAAAGTGGATAATGTATTCTTAATCAATGATATTTTGGATGCCTCTACACTTTTCGGCTCAGGGTTTGATGTTGTTTTTGAGGTTGACTAGTTTATCTACAATTTTATCTCTTCAGCGGTACTAATTCATCCACTTTAAAGTGGATAAATTAAGAGATGCATCTTCTTTTGAGGATTTTAGCATGCTTTAGTGTGCTAATCAGTGTGCTTTAGTGTGCTAAAACCCTCTTAGAGATGTTGTGTCTCTAAAGCACCAACATTACAAGTATCAAAGCTCTGCTTTTGGAATAAATTCAAGAGCAAAGAAAAAAAAAAAAAAAAAGTAGAGGCAAACTCAGACTTCAGATATGCTGTTTGTATAACAAAGTTTTATTGTTCATAGAGGAAAGTTTGACATTGACATATGTAAGTGTTAAATTGAGCCACCTGTTTATTAATCATATATGAATGTGTGTGTGGGTGTGTAGTAAGGTGATTCTTTAGATTGCATTATTCATGACGCAGTTCAAAAGTATGAGTTGGGTTCTCCTCTGATGCATCTCTGTTGCACTCATGTCAGTGCATTGCAGTAAAGATGCATCAGCAAGAATCATTGATTACAACTATTGAAGAATCACACATGAACACACATAAACATTGTTTCAAAGCCCACTGAGCAATACCTACAGAGGCAGCATTTTTAATGCATCACATGTGGGCTGTAAAGCCACGTTCAATAGACAGGTCTCCTTAGATACTTATATTGGTGAAATTTAAAACCAGTACATTGCATGAATCCTACATGGAATGCATTGTGACTATACAAAGTAAATGAAAGATGACATTTGGAGAAATGTGGATTACGAGTATACATTTTCATTAAATTCTGAAACATATCATTTAAAATATACTGTTTGGTATCACTATGATTTATTGACTGAATCACAATTACTTTACAATAAATAATAATACTAATTCTAATATGTTTATTCATTTATTCATTTTTATAAGTTTTGAACATTGTTACTTTATGATTTTAAAGGATCATGTGATACTAAAGACTGCTGAAGACTGCCACCACAGGAATAAATTCTGCTTTTTTTTAGCATTTAAAATTTGTATGCCATGTTATCTTACTTGGACACACTTTTATAATAACTTTCATTAATAAATAACAAAACATATCTAATATTAAACGATATTATCGCTTAATATATGTACGTTTCTAGAAATATGAGATAATTTGCTTGTTATTGTTAACTAATTAACTTATTAAACATTACCAAATGATTAACTTATCATTATTTAATGGAAATTGAAATGCACACAATTGTCATCAACTTTAAATTTATATGATCATGCTCTTATAATCATGACTTATGATTGATTGCAGGTTTATTTGTTAATGTATTTTTGAATTCTCAAAAATTTCGTCAAACGTCTGTTTACATATTAGCCAATGCTCATTTTTACATTTAAAAATGAAAATATAGCCTAATTAATTATCACAGTCATAGTCTGTAAAGGTCATATATTTGGTTTTTGCTTGCAGTACCCAGTCTAAAATGGAAACTATTCATCAGTTGTAAAAGATTATGAACCTTTACTAATCATTAGTACCAGCTATGTGCAATCATTTTGATGGCAAAAAGTTTCCCAAATAACCAGAATTCGCCCTATTTTCACATCTTGACAAATAATTTATTCAAATGTTCAAATCATTTGTTCACGATTTTGCAGTCCCGATATAAAGTTAAGATTATTCAGCATTTGTACATGTTAATAATTCATTCATTATTTCTCAAAACAATGCAACATAAACAGATTGAATTGTGTTGCCTAGTAATCAAGTTGACCCCCGTACGCTGCTGACCCCTTATCCAACATTTAACCTACCTGTGCCGCCAAAAGTGGCCATAACCCTACCCGTATCAGACCTGCAGGAAGTGTCGCTACAGCGAAAGTGTTGCATACTGAAACCGTGCTTGTATCAAAATCAACTGAGAGTCGAGACTTGCTTAATCAGTCTGAATGATTCAGTAGTGAATTGCTCTGAATAACAAAAGGTTATTTATCGGCGGAAGATGCGGGAACCCCCAGTATAGTGAAAGCATTACAGGCAACCAATTTTCTCATGCGCCCATGTGTTTCTTAATATTTAAGACATCCGTTTCAAATGTGTCATACTTAGCAGAGCACTTTAAAGCAGTGTTTTTTAGACACACGCTGGCATGTCTAACCTGACATCATTGTTTCATATCAAAGAAAACTCCAGTTTCTAGACTTTATTTCACAGCGACTATGTCTCTAATTTACGGATGGAAGAAGCGTTTTTTGCCGCTTCAAAGGCTGCCACTTTTCAACGCTGACAGAATGGCAAGCTTTCATCAGGGTTTAAAAGAGGCTTAAGACCAGCAATAAGAGCTCTTAAGTGCGCAGAGATTCAAGAAATTCCGCCAAAACGTGAATCAGAACCATTCACACCCTGTTGTCGCTGTCTCGACTGGAGACTTCTGAAAACCGAACTCTTCTCAAGGCTACTTTTGCCGCTAAATGTATTTTATATTTAAAAGGAATTTTTGTTTTAATTTAGAGTAGAGTGTAAAGGCCAAAGCACACCGGTTCATTTTCAACACAGTGGATGCTGGTAATTTTATAATTATGGAGCTATTCATTTTCAAGGCACATTTACATCTACAGCTAGTTTCTGTTATGTTTAGAAAGATTTTTTTTCATTTCTTCATTTAGAGCCTAAAGGCCAAAGCACACTAGTACATTTTCAAGGCAGTGCATGCTGGTAATTTTATAACTATGGAGCTATTAATTAGCGCTCAAATTCCCCCTTCCATCTCCACAGTGGCATTCAGTTTCAGTGGACACAAAAAAAGTATTATGCACCCAATTTTTGGCATAAGAGGTTGGAAGCATGCTGGAGATGAAACTTACTGAAATATTTACACAAAAGTTTATTTACCTGTCTAAGCTGACTTACAAATGTCCTCTGACGTCCTCCACTTAGCTAGTGTTTGGGGGAACATAGCAGGGGATGAAAATCTTGTTTTGAGCTCACAGTTCATTCTAGAAAGAAAAGTATAATGTTCTTGTATATGATTTTTGAAGGGATCGTTTGCCCAAAACTGAAAACCGTATGGACATTTTTTTTTTGGTTTTATCTCAGCTGAATGTGATTACTTTTAAATTTTATTATACTTTTATTTTTACTTTGTATTTATTTATTTTCTTCTTCTTTTTATAGCACCACATTATGCATCACTCTACTTTCACTCTTCACCTGAAAGTATCTTCTAACTGGTCCAGAGAAGTCCTTAAACATCTCACTGCGTTCAGTTTGTCTCACCCTTCTGAACAAAATAAAATCAAATCTTTTGCTTTCTAGCATTGTTACTCTTCATTTTAAAATGTGGTGGCATAAATTAACAGAAAAAAATAACAACCCAGCGCTGTTATGATTGTAAACTTCAATTACTTCGTCTTACTGTGATGCTGGAAACTCAACTCAAAACTGAAATGAATTCAGAACAATGCTATTTCCCCCACTGTATGATTTACATTTTGCTGTCAGTCTGGTAGGAAATGTACAAACTGATGAACAAGATGGAGAATAAGCTTTGCTCTGGTTATATCCAGCTTCGCTAATGGAATATGTCTTTCTTGCAGCTCACAAAGCCTCGGCCAAGATTGATGCTCTCTGTTTAATTAACAAGTATTATTTACTAAAGCGCAGCTAGCCGTCTGCAGCCCAACTCATGTAATGGATATATTAGCTAAAGACTCAATGGATTAGTGGCTGCACATTTAGTGAACTGGGAGCAGTCCATCATTGAGGAAAAGTCACGTAAAGCTGTATGCTTGTATGTCACTGGCTATTGATGAGTGTGTGTGTGTGTGTGTGTGTGTGTGTGTGTGTGTGTGTGTGCGCTTGTATGTAAATTATCGCCAGTGTCAGATTTAAAGTCAAACCTAACATGTTGCCTTGTGATAGAATTGCGTGGAAGTAATTTGATGTATCAAGTCTGTACTTGCTCAAGCCAAGGGAAAGAAATATAATAAAAGATAAAAAACAACTGGAAAAATAGAAGGTTACGTATAATCAGATTTTATTACGGCGACCTCTGCACAGCAGCCAGGTGAACCTGGCATTGCAACATTACAAAAATGTTATAAATGTCAGATGGCTACTAAACCCAACAACCAATTCCTCCGGTTGTGAGGAAAAATATAGAATAATACAAAACACTGTAGCATGTAGCTTGAGGACAATAACATGGATATGGTTAGAAAAGACTGAATGTTTGAATTCTGAACACTACGCCTAACAGCAGTCTAACCTACCTTTCAAGAACTGAGAAATCAACTCACCATCTAGTTATGCACCACTCAAAAAAAATCTAATAAATAAATAAACGCCCTGTCCTGATCATGTTTAACCAAAATCTAAACATAAAAATAACACAAAATGAAGCATAAAAAAAGAAAAAAACTTTTCCCCATAGCAATAAAGCAAAAATATTAGTATATTATTTACATCATGAATATTAATATAATAATCATAATTATTTAATTTAATTATATTTACAATTATTTAATTGTATTTGATTTAATGTAATTTTATTATTTATATATATATATATATATATATATATATATATATATATATATAAATTTAGCTTTATGCTACTGAAGCACATACTGTACGTGTATTGCTCAGGTGTCCGCATCGGTGGATACAGAAAAACAGCCCAGCCTTGTAGTGATCTGAGGACGGACAGAGGTGAATGTTGTTACCCAAAGATCTTTTTCTGCTGTTTACAAGCATTTACTGACCTGCATCTACACTTCCTGCATTTTCCCTCCCAGTAAACTTCTTTCAACTGTGCGCTGACTGAGGCAAAGTTTGTTTTAGCGCTTAAAAGAAACCACATGGTGGTTCCCTTGAATATTATATGTCGACAATGCCTTTTTTCTTACTTGAGTGTAAACACTTGAATCTCGCATTCATATTCCAACAATGTGGTGAAAAAGCCTTTCCCAGGACGCCAAAAATGTACATACACATTTTTTTTTTCCTTTTCACATATTTATTTCCCTTCCTTCTTTGACCTTAGAAAGCTGTCTGTTCTCAGAGGGCTTAAAAGCAGTGCTTATGTGTGTTTAATATCGAACGGTTAACCCCTCATAAGCATTTTCTTCTCCTGTTTAACCTTGTTACTGTGTTGGCCAACTAGTGGCACCAGTCAGCCATTTAACGCTATAGGTCTTGGTACATAATTCACATGCAGCAGAGGAGTCTGGGCATAAGCAAATCCCAGCGGTGAGGAGAGGTGGGCCGAGGACAGTTGCTGGTGGAGGCGGTGGGGTGAGGGGCATTGATGAAATGACCAGGAAAGCCTAATTAAACTTGCTGAGCTCAAACGCATTGATGTATTGCATCCATTATGGCCCAGTTCGATAGGTCTGGCCCCAGCACTGCTACAGACACTCACCCGCACTCAAACACTGAATAACTAACAGCAGTGTGTGAGCAGAAGAGGAGGCGCTGCTGCCCGAGGTCTATACTAAAGATTGCTCTGTCTCAAGTGGCTGAGAGAGATTTATGAGCCTGTGTGTGCATCCTGTTTTCATAGGTGTAGATTTAAGCAGAGTTAAAAATAGCCTCTGCCTAATCATATGTTTGTCTTTTGGGTATTTTATTTATTTAATTTTTCAACATGGCAATGAGTAGTGTTTAAAATGCAAATGCTGCAACACTGAGGGTTGCTGTTAGATTTGGAACACAAATCATGCGGGTCATTTTGTTAGTGATTACTCAAACATTTATAGTTGATATGTACAAAGTTGATGAAATTAAAAGATAGTTCACTCCCAAAAGTTAACATTCTGTCACACTAATTACTCACCATCATGTTGTCGGTCAACAACACAGACAATATTTTTTGATGAAATCTGAGAGCTTTCTGAGCCTACATAAAGAGCAACGCAATTCATTCAAAACAAATGGGTTTTTTTAATTTCTTTCTTCCATGTCAGTCTTTGGTGGTTTTCACAAGAGTATGATGACCTGTGCCTGTTTCTGCTTCCTGTTTCTGACTATACAACATGTCCCTCCAACCAATACGTCTGTATAGGTCGTCTCACAAATCCCTGAAATACAACTCATCAAAGCACTTACAATTACTTTATTTTGTCCTATTTTATCTGTGTCATAATTTAGGTTTAGGTGTGGAGTTAGATGTGGTCGCTTATCGAGTTACACCCGAATTACCATGAGATCAGTACACACCAAGTGCTTAAACAAAACACGATTTTGATTGGTAATAATAGTCATACGCTATGACGACAGACACTGTCATTATTTTTACACCCACTAGAGGGCGATTAACTAAAAATGTAAATACAGGTTGTATAAGGTACTGCACAAACAACCTATAGGTCGTTTTTGTCG
This sequence comes from Puntigrus tetrazona, assembly GCF_018831695.1. Classification (NCBI taxonomy): domain Eukaryota; kingdom Metazoa; phylum Chordata; class Actinopteri; order Cypriniformes; family Cyprinidae; genus Puntigrus; species Puntigrus tetrazona. The sequence continues at coordinate 10,149,458 of NC_056709.1, read as the reverse complement.
GAGGACAGGCTGAAACAATCTTACTTAGACCATCCATCTCTCTTAAAGGCATAGTTTACCTAAATATTACAGTATGTGTAAACCTAATTTCATCATCAGAATATGCACCACCCACAGACTGAACGCGACAGGCTGATTGCTTCCATTCACTCCTCACTAGCTGTGTTTCAGAGTACAGATTAGCACAAAACTTTGGAGATATTTTATAAATGGTGTATAAAAAGTATTTTAAAATGATGAAATTTAATTAACCAATGGTATGCGACTAAAATGTGCGCTTTCGCCTCGTGATATAAGTCATATGAAACGGATTTTGGATATATTCATTCAAAGGGAGCAGCGTATGGATGCATCTTTACAGAAGCTGTATGGAGAGCCACTGCAGAAACATAAGGCGTGACTAGAATAACCACAAGCATCGATTTTTAGAGTTTGCAAACAGCTTCAGTGGCCGTGGTAACAGCCGGACTTCTCCGCAGACGTGTGCAGTGTAAACTGTCTAAGCTTTAATGGTAGGGGAGAACTCCTTATACTCCAGAGTGACCACAAATTAAGTGCTTTTTGGAGGTTATAGTTTATTGAAGAATGATCATATAACTTTTACATACGCCATGTGACCTGTAAATGCAAAAAAAAAAAAACATGTTTCCATTGCAGTTTGAACCAACCTCATGAATGTCTAAACTTTTTTGAGATATTTGGGAGTGTTTGTATTTTACCATTTTAAGGGCAATGGAAATGCGACACTAATGCTGGAGCTTGTGCCGAAGGAGCCCCAACCAAGTATTGAGTGCATAACCTTAACATACTTTTAAAGAACCTGAACTTCTCTGCTTTGCAAATTCTTTTATGATTGATCTCAGAAAATATTCTAATAATTTAAGACACTGGACTAAAATAATTTTGACTTCTGGATTTTTGTAAACTCTAATCATCTAATCAAAAATATAAATCAATAAAATATTTTTTTACTTTGTATGTAATGAATCTAAAATATATATGAAAGTTGATATATATTTATGACTTTTGATATGTTACTAAAAAAAAGAGAGAAATTTTCATGATATTTTACATTTTGGGATTTATAACTAGTATGTGTGCGCGCAATGAAAAGTTATATAAATAACGCCATGATAAAAGGTTAAAAGAATGAGCTGATGGAATCGTGAGCAGAGAAAAGAACATTTAAAGTGATCGTCAAGCCGTTCTCTTGCTACCCTCCAATACCTCAGTAAATTGCTAAGTCATTCTTCGCCTGAGCAGGTGTGACTCGAATTAAAGAGAAGAGCGTATAGCTCGGGAGCAGAAAAGAGAGTGGGGTTGAATACGTGACCACACTAGTTGCCAATACACATAATTAGCTGACTATCTCGAGCAATTTGCAATATTTCACAATTAAATGTATGAACATATACAGCTGCTTTTTTGCTCTGCCAAAAACAGAGCACAAACATAAACCATAGGATAGTTTACAGTTCGCGGGCTGTTATTGTTAACGCCAGTTCACACCAAGTGCCATCAGTTCACAAAGCTCATGTAGCACTGTGGGTGAGTTATGGCAGCTGTGTCAGGCAGGCACGGGCAGCTATAATGTAACATGGAACAGGTTCTCCGGGGGACTTGATCTAATGGAGGTTAGTAGGTGGAAGAATAGCGACTTCTGTTTATGCAGTTATTTACTAAAAGCTAGCTGTTGTCAAAGAAGCAGCAGATAATGTTGCAGATATTTCTTATTCAGTTAGGGTTAGGTATGTTCCTTTAAATTATGAAGAAATTTTTAAATAAAGA
>NC_056709.1:9537670-9540170 GCF_018831695.1 Puntigrus tetrazona | reverse complement strand
ATATATTTTTAAATTCATTGACATACATGAACAATAAGATTCATGAAAATTTTCTTGAAATACGTTTATTTGTACATAGTCACATAACACTCAAAATATTGAAGACAGACTGGATACAAAGCTACCTTTGAACTGAGGTGCACAATGAAATCGAATAGAAATGAATATGAGGCTTTGTAACTGATGGCAGTTTATAGATGGTTTGTGATGGGTGCAGTCATAGGCCAAAAATCCTTTACATCTTTAAAAAAACAAAACAAAACAAAACAAACAAACAAACAAAAAATAAAACACTAGGGCAACTTCTTAAACTTTTCTCTTTTTTTCCTTTTTTTTTTTAATTTTTTTATCTCATCTCATGCAAGGAAGTAAAAGAGGTAAATAAAGTATTTGGCCCGCTATATATAATTTTATAATAATGATAGTAAAGAAAATTATATCTTTATGACATCATAATTCAACACATAAATGAGTAATATGCAACAGCAATACAGAGAGAGAAACATAAGCGTTAAAAAAAAAAAACTGCTTTGACCTTCCATTAAATAGAATTTTCTATATCCTCCATCTTTTAGACTTCACACAATAGCAAACAAATTTATACTTTAGTTTTCTTTCAATTTAAATGGTCATTTTTCTCTCTTTTTATTGGTGTAGTAGAGTTTCTAACTGTAAAGAGACTCCATACCAAACCACTGAAACATTCACAATCGGTATGAAATTGCCTATGCAGGTAAACCTTCAGTGCTATGTAACATTGACGGCTTTGTAGTCTACACACACACACACACACACACAAAAACGGTTCTGAGCGATGATTTTCAAGTACAACAACTGAAACTTATCAAACGTTTTCGTAGTTCAACTCCTTTTTTTTTTTTTTTTTCTCATTTTCCTTTGTCATACAAAAGACTCCAGGATTTCTGCACCTCAATAGTTTGTTTGCAAGTCATTAAAATGATTAAAAAGTAAACTGGAAAGCTACCGATTACATTAGACGTTTGTGAATGGGCTTTTTAGCGGGTCCAGCCCAAGCAGATCTGTAACCTGTACAGACAAAAACACACGTGAACAGAACCATGCATTAAAAATGGCTTCAAGAGAGCTAACATAAGGCTGCTTCGCCGTGACTAAGCTCTAACGCAGCTGATCTCAGTTTCAGGCAGTAAATGAGCACATGGGGTTAAAAACGCATGCGGGAGACTAAAGCGTCCCTCGGGACCGAAGGCAAAGAGAGAATAAAAATACGAAGGAATAAAAAGTGCAAGAACCACCTGCATACATCAGTCTGACACGTGTATCTCTGCTCATTCGTTTACTGCATATAAGAGTTGCAACGTTTACCAAAAAAAAAAAAAAAAAAAAATGCATAAATGTGGAATACTACAATAGTACTCAGGACACCGTTTTGAACTTAAAAACAGTAGAAAAAAAAAACAAACTCATTCATTATGATTTGCATTGTTAGATGTTGCCCAGTATTTGAGCTCCGCAAAGACCTTGTCAGACTGCGACACGGAAATGAGCGCGCGTCGTTTCCTTGTGTTTTTCCTATCTGGTTTTCATCCGATCCTTAACGTCTCGGGCGGTTACGCGAGTATGATCGCCGACTTTCCTTTTGAGGAAAACACAACGCACATAAAACGGGCGAGAAAAAAACGGGCACTCAGGAGTCAGTTCCTGCCAGTAGCCATATATCCATTTAAATAGCACGATTGCACCTCATTAGTAAAATGTACATTTTCACAGCTTTAAAGTAATGCAAAAACACGTCAGGGGCTTGGATTAACCGACAGGGGCCGAGAAGGGATAGAAAGAGAACATCTGAATTTGTGCCCAATGAGGTAGTTCACCCTAAAAAGAAAATGGTCACCACTCATGTCGCTCCAAACATTAAAAATGTTCTGAAAAATGTTTTTGTTGTTTTTTTTTTAAATACAAGTCAGTTGGGTTATTCAAAAAATCTTCTTTAGCTGTTCAGCAGAAGACAGGTTTGAAATGACGGTGGGCAAATGTTTTTTTTTGGGTGAACTATCCCTTTTAATAGGTGAAGATTTGGTAGGGAATCAACCTGCTGAGGTGATCCAGAAAGCTGGTAAACCAACAGGCGAAGCGAGCAGCTCGAACATAACACTGCCATTACAGCCACATGCAAGGCACTTAACCTGACTTAAAAGGGCGCAGAGTTAATTCATTTGATCAAATTAAAAGATAACTACCCTCATTTTCTTTTTACTCTAATTTGCTCAGCCCTGTAACACCACATTTGAGACCTGTTGATCCTGCACCATGAAACATTCACTGTACTTTGTCTGCACTAATGAAAAAAAAAGAGAAGGGGGACAGAATGTATGTGTGTGTGTGTGTGTGTGTATACATGCGCGCACACACACACACGCACACGCACGCACGCATGTATGCATATAAATGTATCTGTAGATAGATATTATAAATGCACTGTACTGTAGTGTCATCGGTAAATGATATTTTACCAGTGTCA